>NW_016163097.1:12412-26221 GCF_001687245.7 Rhagoletis zephyria | reverse complement strand
GAGTGCAAGCAGAAATAATGTACGCTTGTTTTTGTTGGCATAAATGCACCAGTGAAGCAGCGTAAAAATGAATAATGGCATAAAAAAATAAATATATAAGTACTATATGTTATTGTAAAGTAGAAAACTTTTCTGTTAGTTACGAGCACATATGTATGTACATACCAGTTGCAAGTGGGAGAAACCATGAGCAAATATAATGGCTTGACAACGGGCCAGACGGTATTCTCAGGTTTTATAATTTCTTACGTGAAATTGGTATTTATAACGAAGTTCACTCAAAAAGTTACCTACCCTAATTTATTGAATATCGCGTAAAGTGGGATGTTTCTGTAGTCCAAGACACAGAGCAGAAAATGTAATTAATCAGTGGTCACGAAATTTAAGATGACCAGCGGTAGCAAAAAGCTTCAGACCAATCAATCTGACAACCTTTTTGCTGCAGACTACATTGTCTTAACATTTCATTGGTCTCGCATAGTGTCAGTTTTTAATTTCATCAAATTACCCTGTACCGATAAAAAAAGGTTTGACTTCAAAAAGCAGTAAGAAAGNATATGTTTTTTCACCTTTCCGAAACCTTCCGCTAGATGGTAAGCCGGGGTGTATCAATTTTGAGTAAATTAGCGTCCTTCAATTTCGAAATATTGAAGTTTCAAGCATTTCTGAAATTTACCGTTATATGAGAAGCGGCCGTTATTTTAGTCCGATTTCAATAATTTTCAACGTTTTGCTTTCATGTGGCAAGCACAATAAAAATACCGAGTTTGGTACAAATTGGTAGAACGGTTACCGAGATACATATATGTGATCATAAGTGGGCGGTGCCACGCCCATTTTCCAAAATTTTACCATAAACGTATTTCTTGGTAAAGAATTTTTTACAGTCATCAAGTTTGAATAAATTAGCTTTAATATTTACTGATTTATCGAAGATTTCGTATTTCTCCAAATTACCGTTATATGGGAGGTAGGCGTGGTTATTGTCCGATTTTGCCCATTTGCAATACCATCCGTCCTACACTAGAGAAAAGTGTACGTGCCAAATTTCGTTAAGATATCGCAATTTTTACTCGAGCTATCGTGTGCACAGGCGGACGGACGGACAGTCACCACTTAATCGATTTCTCTCTTCATTCTTATCATCTACGTATACCTTTGTCTATGTATATCTATCTCGATTCGTTTTGCCTGTTACCAACAACTGTTATGTGAACAAAGTTATAATACCCTTGTGCACAAGTGCGCTCTGGTTTATAATTAAAATCTTATCGCCTATCTACAGCCTGATACAGTCTTTACTTCGACCTCTCATATTTGAAATTCGAAAGAACGGTGCAAATCTTATGACCTTGACACTCATATTTTAATATTCCTTAAATCTTGGATAGAAATCATTGTCAAACTAAAATCTTGTTACATCTCTTTCGTCTAACATTGTATTTTATATATCAATAAAATTATGAATTAAGTTGTATTTGATTTTTCAAAAACGTGGCAACCGTTCTAATAAAAGGTCGGAAATAAAGCCTTTTAACAAGTAAGTAAGTTAATTAAATTCAACTTTCCAAAAAGGTGGCAACCCTCTTCAAAATATTTGCAAGCTAAAACTTTCTTAAATAACCTTCGTCTGACATCGTGATACATATTCGATTAAACTGAAGAATTAGGTTGAATCTTATTTTTTTTACATGTGGCAACTCTCTAAATATAGTTCAGATATAAAGCCTTGCCAAGCCCGTTTGGAGTGATAAAAATACTTTAATAATTCATTAAAGTCATTAAAGAATTAGAATTTAAATTTTAAACGGGTGGCAACCCTTTTCAAACACCTCAAAAATACTCTTAATGTAAAAACTAAAGATTTCTTAAAACCTATTTTGTTTGACATATTTTAATATTTCCTTGCATATAAGTTGACTGGATTCGCCTTTCAAACGAGCGCCAACCCTGTTCAAAATATTAATAAACTTTTACCTTTTAAAGTCTTTTCGTCTGGCGCCCATATGGGTATATTTATTTCTATTACCTAATTCCCTTAATTGAAATGGAATTTAATTTTTCAAACAGGTAGCACCCCTCTTACAGTGAAGTAAAGAAACGAAGCTTTCTAAAACTATTTCGATTGGATTTTCATCGCATTAGGCTTGTGTAATAATTGATTTAACTTTTTAAATATTTTAAACTTCATTTTTTAGAAGGTACTCTTCTCGAAAAAGTAAAACATTATGGCACATCTACAATCGGAGTCCTTTAATTTAACACCTCATTTTTAAAAATAGAACGAACGGTGTAGATCCGATGAGCTGGACAAAAAATCCCTTCGCATATGAAATATATAGATTCCAATCCACTCCATTCCAATTCATTCAATATCATTCTATTCCATTCGATTTCAATCATTTCATTCCATTCAATTTTATTTGAATTTTAATTACTTTGTATTTCTTATTAATTTAGTTTTTAAAAATGGCTACAATTCACTTCTATCCAAATTGTATGCCATTTCTTCCTTCTTAGCATATATACTACAACTGTTTATACGAAGCTTAGACAGGTGCTTCTTTATTTAGTTCCTCCCTTTTATTCGTGGGCCACCTAAGGATATATTCAGCATAGCATCATCATTGTAGTACTATGCTCACAGATCTTGCAGGGTTGTAATCTTGAAAGTTCTACGTTTTAGCGCCCATTTATATAAGTATGTACACATGGAAGTCGCTGTATAAAAATCTATATAATACTTCTCGCATGCCTTCACTTCGCTTTAGAAAGTGAAAATAATTGTCCTAGTTACATAAATATGCATTACTGATTACTGATTCTGTAGGCTACAATGTCATAAATTCTCTTAATTATTTTTACGCATAGCGCATAGATAAATTTTTCACAAAATACCATTTAAGTAAGATGTCCTACATATCAAATTAACTTGTTAGTAAAAATAGCTGAAGTACATAAGAATTATCTACGCCAAGAGCTATATATTCATGCATACATATAAATGCTATTACACAAAAAGTCAAGGTGTTCAAAGAAAGACCGTAGAAAAATGCACAAAATGCTCAACAGACCTTAAATATAACTCGTAAGATTGAACTCGGTTGAACTAACTGAACTGGGCGTGTATTCGTGCACGGATGATAAACGCTGGAGAGCAGCACTTTTCACTCAGTCTCTCTGAAATCGCTCACACGTAGCCTGTTTTATGTTGCTTTTTTTTTTTTTTGTTGTGCATAAAAATTTATTTTGATTTGTGGAGTAAAAAATTAAGGCTTGTATAGACTTACAGTGTTCGCATATTTTCTATATGTACATATATTGAAAATCATATCTCTCATCGTTGAGTGTGCCATTAAGTTTAAAAATCCTTAAACAAATTCTCTTTCGGCATAACTCTGTTCTCTTTGCTTTCTCTTAGGCATAAAATATTACTACTTTCCATTTTTCTTTTTGCAAAAAGCTGCCTGTGGTAAGCTTTCGCACCACCACCACCCTAAATAATGAAGCAGCCCGCATTCAAAGCTACTCGCCTAAATAAAAAGTAAATCTACTCTTCGTGTTCCCTCGCAATATTCGGGCGATTGTGCTTTGTAAGCGCTGTTATGCTTTGAACTGTTTTCTACACCCGAAAATGACCAGCATAACATATTTGCTTGCGGTAGGTATGCTTAGCGTAGAGAGTGAATGACGAGTGGATGAGGAGGCGATGAGGGGCTGTGGTTGTTAATAAAAAAAATTCCTTTGCTAATGTTGCTGCAGGAATTCTACTCAGCTGCAGCCAGCTGTTAATTTGTTATACCGTTTTTAGCTTGCTCTCTGTCTGTGCTTTGGATTTGCCAGCATTGTTTGATTTCGGTGTTTTTTTTTTGTGCTTTAGCTTTTGTGTTAGACGTTGTCCTTTGCATTGGCATTTAACCTCTCGCACGAGCAAAAAAAAATTACGTATGGCAGCTTTGAAGCCGGGGCTCAATTTAATCACGGCCGCTTTGTTGCTAAATATTTATTTCGTCTCTCTACCGCAGCACTGTCTCTCTTTAATTTCTATTCTAAACAGCAACACCATTGCCTTTGTTTTTTGCTGAATGCCTGGATAGATTTATACATATCTCCATATATACATATATATTTGTGTGTACATACATATGCGTGTGTGAGCGCAAAGTCCTTGTGAATATTTTTCCACTTTTGTTTCTTGAAACAAAATTTAATTTAAAAGTTTTTATCTGCGTTTGCATTTTGCTTTCCACTGTCAGTTTTCGTAATTTCGCTTTATGTATGTATGTATGTATATTGACATTATTGCCCTTTTCTTGCCATTTGCTAGAAATTTGTACTTCGTTAGAGGCCACATTTTTTTTCCTTTGTTTTTTTGTTTTTTTTGTTGCCATTTGTTGGCATTTAAAGTGTAAAACTTTTGTGCATTCAAGTAGTTATGCGCGTCTAAGGCTCTTTGCATACACTACACTCTGCGTATGAGTAATGCGCGCTAATGAACTTTTTATTTGCCATTGAAGTTTTGTCTATTTAAGCACTCGTTCTGTTAGCGCGCGGCTGTGCGGCGTAGGGTGTGGGAGCAGTGAGAAAGGCTTGAAAGTAAAACTTTCGTAATTGGAAAAATGCAATAAATGAAATGAATGAGTGTTTTGCCTGATAAGCATTTTTGGGTTATTTATGTTTTATGAAAGCGCTTTTGTGGCGGAAAGTTTAAATTTTCAAACTCATTTGCGAGTGTTTAGTTTAAAGTTAGGAAATATGAAAAAAGCATTAGAAATCGGCACATAAATAGACTAAATATCGATCTGAAGTAATAACTTTTGACTGCCAGAACTTAAGAAACTTAAAAACAGGGACACAATTTAATGTCAAGGACGTTTTCACAAAAGGGCCAAACGGGAACAAAACTCTCGGGATCGTTTCCATGAAGAACAGAGTGAGAACGAAACTTTCGGCAGCATTTCCAATGAGAACACTATAGGAACCAAAGTATTGAGAATGTTTTCAGCGAGGGTCAAATAAGAAATAAATCCTCAGGAACGTTCTGCTAGAGAACAAGACGAGAACAAATGCTTTGAGAACTTTTCGTTAATGAATGTTAATTTTAAGCCAGAAAAAAGTTGGATAATTATAACTTCCGTTTATGGAACAATTTTTGATTTTCTGTGCAAGAAAAGCGCGTGTCTTTGGTCTCTCGCTGACAGTATTTGCATAGTTATGTTTCATTTTTTTGGATTAATTTTAATATTCAAACACTTCGAACTAATGGAACGTTATAAGAAAAATGTTGTTCACGAATCCGTGTGCAGTGAAGATTTGTTTCCGTTTTGTTTTCTATTGTTCTTCTAGTTCACAAACTGATCTTCTGGAGAAAGTTCCTTACACTTTTGTTCCCACTGTGTTTTCATAGAAATATTTCCGAAAGTATTTCTCGCATTTTTTTCCTTTAGGGAAGGTTCCACAGGGTTTGGTTCTTATATAGTTTCGATCGTAATTTTTTTGAACCCCTTGCGCGATCTATAACTATTACTTGATTTAAAAAAAAAAGAAAATAGGGTTATATCTTAAACTTTAAAAAGTATATGCACTCCGGGCAAAGCTCGGCCAACCTGGTACTAACTATTTGTTTAATTAAATAATTTCTTCTCTCACTTTCAGGACTGGTGGTGGCAGCATGTTGGGTGATGTTAACATATCCGCTATTCTCGATTCATTTAGTGTTAGCTACGACAAAAGAGTAAGACCTAACTATGGAGGTGAGTTTCATGTTTGCAAGAGTCTTAAGAAAATAGTTCAAAGTTCAAAAAAAAATAATATTAAAAAAAAATAGAAAACCAAACTAAATTGTTGCAATCTTGAAAATGCGGTGATAATTCGAAAAAAAAAATGCAAAAAAATATATTAAAAAGTAGGCATTTAGGAAGTGACTGTGCAGATTTGGTGAAAGCCAAATATTTACTTTTCCAACAGTTCACTAAGAGTATAGAAAATTATTCATTTGATATAGTAAATCATTGATTTCAAATAGGTACATACATACATACTCAATTAACTTGTGGTTAAACGACATTTTCAAATCCCAAATACATAACTTCTACTCTGCATTTAGTAGTTCTATTATAACTCATTTTAAATAACAAATAAATTTACATACATATATATATTTTTTATATAGAATGCTTACATATTTTCATCCTTGCTAAATGAAATAATAAGCTTTTATAGATTTTCTCTTACTCATACATACATAAAACATTTACTATACATGCAACTCTTTAACTCACTTTCACTTTCCCAAACTTAAATACTAATCATAGACCAGTGACAAATACATATTCAACTATAATATACAAGGAACACATACCCACACAAAAACCAATGAAAAAAAAAGAAACATTTTCTCCATACTCAAAAAAAAAGAACACGAATAACCAATTATGCCATTGCACACATACATAATTAATTAAAATCATCTTAAAGATATGGATAATTATTTTTTGCATTTTAAAAAATATCTACTAAAAGTTAATATATAACTACATTTTTCATTTATTTTCCCCTCATTTTCGAAGAATTGCCGATTTATTTCCTCTGATCTGATTTTTCATCTATACTAACTTTCATTTGTCCTTGGGCATTTTTTTTATTTATTGTTTTTTTTTTTATAATTTTCTCTGCCTTTTTTAAATTGATTCAAAACATATTCATGTTTCAGGACCTCCCGTCGAAGTCGGAGTCACCATGTATGTGCTATCGATCAGCTCGCTGTCTGAAGTTAAAATGGTACACAATAAGCCCAAAAGTACCTTTGTTTAATTAAGAACACAAAAGAAGTTTTCAATTAGTTTACTTTAATTTCTTTTTAACTAAGATTAGAAAATTTAGTTTGGAACGTAATATTTTTTCAACTATTTGCGTATGCATTTCTAACACTTTCCTTTAGACATTTTTTTTGGTTCTTCTTAATTATTGAATTAATTGCTTATAGTTGGTATGGATTACGAAATTTTTTCAAATCTACTTATTTAATTTTCGTTAGTTGTGGAAATTTTACATTTCACCATTTTGTTGATTTGTTTTGCAAAAAAAAAACAAATATTTGTGCGCTGTACCTTTGCATTTAAAAATATTTTTTATTTATTTATTTTTTATTGCCATTTTGGTCTCTTGTTCTCTACCTATGAGTCTACATAGTTTTGTTGTGCTAGTGTTTGCTCTACTTAAGTCAAAGAAAAAGCTAATGTTTCCTTTTGTTGTTGCTGCGACTTTTGTTACTAGTTTATGTTTTACTGTTTTTACGTCTTTTTTTTTTGTGTAGAGAAGAACTAAAAAGTACTCAGAACTTAAAAGTACTCGAAACTACTCAGTAGTCAGGATCGATTAAAAGTATTCAGTACAGAAAGTCGAAGAGATATGTAAAACACTGAGTTCTATTTAAATTTACTGGTATTCAGAAATGATTGCACTCAATTTGTCCCATAAACCCAAAGTTGTTTTTTTCTACCGCTTATCCCCTCATTTTATTGGTTTTGACTTAAAAACTGTACAAATAAAATTTTATGCAATTCCGACCACGGCAATCCATGCCGACTTGCAGTCAAAGTTATCAGAATAATCTTTGTGCAGTTCACGGGTTTTGTTAACTTACTTATTTTATTTTTATAAAAGCGGTATTACTATACTCCCTACCAGGGACCGAACACAACAGTTATTGATGAAAACTGTCATAGAAAAATTCGCTATGAACGAAATGTTTCTACAACTAAGTGATTTATATCAATCGATTTCTTTTTTCGCCGAGAATCAAATTTGAAAATAAATTTTTATTTGTAATTTTATGCAAAATTAAAAAAAACAGTCATTTTTGGTTTTTATTTTATAAATCCAAAATAACAATTATTTTTGATTTTTGTCTAAATAATCTGCAAATAACAATTAGTTTGATTTTTATAGTATATGTCGTAGATAACAGTTATCAAAGACTTTTATTTATAAAAGTCATCAACATAAATCGATCAGCGACTATTATTTTTAAGTCATACTTATAAAAGTCATTATAATTTTTCGCAGTAATGAAGAAAATTTACAACGACTTTTACAAATGACTTTTATAAGTATGATTTAAAAAATAAAGTCACTGACTGAATTTTATGTGTGTCTTTTATTAACAAAAGTGTTCAATAACTGTTTTTTAAGCCATTTATTAATTAAACAAGTAAGAAAGCCTAAGTTCGGGCAGAGCCGAACATTAAATACCCGGCGCACGTATTAAATATATGTTTTTCGCCTTACCGAAAGCTACGGCTATATGGTAAGCCGGGGCGTATCAATTTTGAGTAAATTAGAGTCCTTAGATTTCGAAATTTTGAAGTTTCAAGCAGTTCTGAAATTTACCGTTATATGAGAAGCGGCCGTTATTTTAGTCCGATTTCAATAATTTTCAACGGTTTGCTTATATGTGGCAAGCACAATAACCACACCGAGTTTGGTACAAATTGGTAGAACGGTTACTGAGATACATATATGTGATCATAAGTGGGCGGTGCCACGCCCATTTTCCAAAAATTTATCACAAACGTATTTCTTGGTAAAGAATTGTTGCAAGCATCAATTTTGAATAAATTAGCTTCAATATTTACTGATTTATCGAAGATTTTGTATTTCTCTAAATTACCGTTATATGGGATGTGGGCGTGGTTATCGTCCGATTTTAAAAATTTTAGGCGATTTTGTATGCTGTACGAAGGCCGACAACTGTGCCAAGTTTGGTAGAAATTGGTACAGCGGTTACCAAGATATACACATGTAACCATAAGTGGGCGTGGCTACGCCCATTTTCCAAAAATGTATAATATTCTTATTTTTTGTCAAAAAATTATTGTAAATACCAATTTTGAGTGATTTATCTTCAGTAGTTACTAAAATATCGCAGTTTTCGTATTTCTGGAAATTACCGTTATATGGGAAGTGGGCGTGGTTACAGTCCGATTTCGCCCATTTTCAATACCAACCTACCTTGGATTAAGGGAAACCTACATACCAAATTTCGTTGAGATATCTCAATTTTTGCTCGAGTTATCGTGTACACGGACAGACGGACAGACGGACAGACGGACAGACGGACGGACAGACAGACATGGCTTAATCGATTTCTTTTTTCATCCTGATCATTTATGTATACATTTGTCTATATCTATCTCGATTCGTTTTGGCTGTTACAAACAACCGTTATGTGAACAAAATTAATATACCCTTGTGCACAAGTGCGCTCGGGTATAAAAATCGAAAATAACTGTTATTTGTAAATTGTTAAGATACAAATCAAAAATTATTGTTATTTTGGGTTTATTAAATGAAAAAACAGAAGTAAGTGTTATTTAAGTAAAGTCAAAAAATAAATGTTAAACAGCGATTTTTTAATAAAAGTTGTAACTGTTTTTAGCCGTTTTAAACTTGGCCTTCATCAGACTAAAATGGGCTATAAAACTGCACAGCCAATTTTTTTTTATAAATTCAGAATAAAAAGTTTAAATTTTGATGAGAATTTGTTGAATTTTTCTAAATTTTTTATAAACGAAACTGTGATTTCTACGGTTTTGGTTTGAGGTGACGACATCGACAGTGCAGGATGTCGACAGAGAAGATGCTCAAAGGTTTCCTTGGTCTCCCGCTCACGACACCTGTCCACGCTAGTAATACCCATTTTTAGTACATGAGCAGCCATCAGGATATGCCCCGTAAGCAATGCGGTAATAAGTCTGCAGTCTTCCTTTCGTTTCCGTTCTCACACATAATTTTTGCAGTTTTGCAAGCGATTAACCCATTCCATCTAGCCCTGAACTAAGCAATCGTATTGTCGTCTATTTCTACAACTTAAGTATTGCTTATTTTTGGCCTCACTTTTCCAATGCAGAGATTTTGTCAGACTTATAACTATAAAAGCTATTCTAGGAAGCTTGCAGTAATGAAGGAACGCTAGGAGGCAATAATTTAAAAAGCATTGAAGTTGCTCAGCCAGTTGGTTTATATAAGTAAAGTTATGATGCAGTTTTAAAAAGCCTTTCGTTTCTTTTTTCACAAACATTTTTAATCAATATTTATTATCTGCTATTCTTAGACTACTTGGGATTTTTAGATAAAAAATAGTAGAATTTTTGCTTTCAACTTCTTGAACTTTTTTCATTCTCCTTATTTTTCAATATACGAAGCGAAATTCAGTTGAAAAAATTTCGCTTATTTTAGTTATTTAGGGGAATGAAGAGTTTGTGTTATCGTTTTTTTTTGTTGTTTAAAACTTTAAGGAATCATAACATTCGTAGCCTCAAAGTGTGTCTGTTGTTAGCTTACCTGTTCATGAAACCCATCAATGCAATACACCCAGCAGCCTACACCACACAATAACAACGCCACAAAATAGAATTGATTGTTGTTGAAAAAAAACCAAACACCAAAATTTTAAATGTTCACGGCATTGGCACGGAAACAAAACACCTAACTGTGAACAACACAAATGTAACTCGTCTAACACAGCATTTCGTACAGCAACTGCGATTGTGCTAAAAATCATTTTATTCACTATTTTCTACATACATACATACACACATGCATAACTTTGTATTTTTTCATGGTAATCTAAATTTTCTTCTTATTTTCGTGCTTTGGTTGAATGTTGAATTTGCTTAATTATCATCATCTTACTTTCCTCAAACTCAAAAATTACAAAAACATACATATGTATATGCTTCTATGAAGGTGACGCATTTTGGAAGAAAAACCAAAAAAAAAAAGAATACATAAATTAAGTAAAGGTATAAAAATATGGCGTAAAAATTAAGATTTAAGTAATTAAAAAAAAATTAGGGAAATTATTTCCCATTACCCAAAATGTCTTTTATAAAACAAGTAAGAAGAGAATTTAGATTGATTTGGTTTTCATTCGACACATTGTAATTTGTATGGCAAATTTTCGTGTTTTAGATACGCTACATAGTATGCAGTTATGAAACTACATATATAAATTTTTAGGTTTTCCCTTATTTTTTTTTGGAACAGCCACGGCCGTATGCTACTTGCTGGCGTCAGTTGTGTACAGTGAAAGCGCAAACAGTGGACGTTGGGTATGAATAAGGCCGCTGGTGGTAGAACAAACACCTGCGAAAAATGTTAAGCTGACTTTCAATTATGAACATTAGAGTGCCTCACTAGAAAAAGTTTTCGGGTTTTTCACACGATTTATAAAACTTATTACTTTTTAAGACTTCCGGCAAAATATTTTGGATAAACTAGACCGATTGGAAAATACCCCAAAAAATTTGATTAATCGGATGCCGTTGATAAAACCTTTAAACAGCATTATGCATTCTTTTAATCTTAACTTAATGTTATTGTATGGAAAAAAAATATTTTTCAAAATTAATTTAATTTAGGAAAACTTGAGTTTTGCAGCGCTACGCATACTTTTTAAACTTAATATCTTCATTGTTTTGATGATATTTTTTGAAAAAAATTTTTGGAAAAAAAATTAAAAAATTTCTTTCTTTTCTTTCTAAATCGGTCCATGTTTCGTAAATATTAGTATTTTTCGGATTTATGTAGTCTTCCGATATTAAAAAAAAGCAAAATTTTTTGTATGTATGGTAATGCACCCTAATGTACGTAGGTAAATACGAAAGCAATTTTTTGCTTTTATTTATCGACTGCTTTCGCTTTCAAGGTCTGCTGCTCCTCGCCGCCTTGGCAATGGCAACGGTTGCTGTGGAGATATTTTTATTTTATATAACTTTCATCCTGTCTTAGCGAGCGTCAACGCTGCTTTGTTCACAAAAAAAAAAAAAAATGAATTTTTTTCCTGGTGAAACGTGAGAATTTTAACTTTAAGATTTTTGTATTTTTTACATTTTTATCTTATCAAATACTAAACCCCATCTCCCTTATCATAAGTTAAATTAAAACCATACCCTAACTCACCGCCACTAACCACAAAAGTAAATTAAAAGCAACAAAGTATGCAAAAATTATCCCAAAAATGCAAACTACCTTTTTTTTTCTGCCATAATCACAATGTATCGTATTTCATTAAAACGAATGTAACAATACAAATTTTATATAACAGCAAATAAAGCAAAACAAAATATAAATTAAATAGCAAAAAAAAACATTTTACTACTGTATGTGTTGCAATTACAACAAAAAAACGTGTGTGTGTATGTTCCAGGTCCCCCTGTGGAGGTTGGCGTCACAATGTATGTCCTCAGTATCAGTTCGGTTTCGGAAGTTCTCATGGTACATATCGCAAAATAAACTTAATACTCGTACATGCAAATATATATATACATATACGTACATACATACATACAAACTTTGCTAGCCGACAGCGCAAGCAAGCAAGCGTAATAAACAGAACCAGAACAACATACTTATACTTTTGCATATATATGTATAAATAACCGAGATACATACATACAACAACAGTTTTAAATGTCGATTTGGTATTATTTCTTTAAACAGCGAATTTTTTGGTTTAGTTTTAGTTATTCTAATTTTTGTTGAATATATTTTTTTTGAATTTTGAACAAAATTACATACATTTTTTTAGAATAAGTGTACAGTCAAAGATATTTAGTTTCACAAAAAGAAAAATATTACAAGTTTAAATATTAACTCATAATTTTTTTTTTTTTAATTGAGTAAGCCTTAAATAATAAAATGCTTAAACATGAATTAATTAGGGTAATGGATTGAAAACAAGACAAACTAAAGATAGATGACATTTATCATGATCAGAGTATAATAACGCTTACTTAGGTGGTTCATCTAGGCTTCATGTAAGCTATCAAAAATTTTGTTAATTTTAACAAAAGAGCAGGCAATGGCAAAACTCAGAAAGATACAATCGCCGTTCGGATTTGGCGTAGAACTGTAGGCTCCTCCCCTTTGTGTGACAACATTAAGGCGTACGCCACATATCGGAGCAAAAGCTCAACCAAACACTAATATATGTGTAAGCACCAATCAACCGATCTATTATTATTGTTATCTACTATTCGAATGTTTTTAAAAAAATACCAGAGTATTCAGCACCTCTATGAAGCGATTTTACGGCAACTCATGCGTTGCTGCTCTGGCGATCGCCCTTCAAAGTTACACAACTAAACTCAACTCTTTCACTTAACCATTTTCCAGTTACGCCAGCACAATTTTTTTTCCTTCGATTGACATGAGCGCTTTCAGTATCTCATTCAAAACGTTCGTTTTCTCCAATTGCACTCGACTGGCTTAAAAGGCTGATTCTCCGTAGGAGTGCTACCGTTTTCTGCGTTTCAGCAAATGTCGGCTTTGGAGTCGCATAGGCCGCTCGCTTCGTATACATGTCCCGTTTTCTGCTTATGAATCCTTATGAGTTTTTATCTTTTCGAGACGCTTCACAGATGCATCTCCAAGAGATAAATGAGCCTGCCTCTCAAACTCTAAACAAGTAAGAAAGTCTAAATTCGGGTGGAGCCGAACATTAAATACCCGGCGCAAGTATTAAATATATGTTTTTTCACCTTTCCGAAACCTACCGCTAGATGGTAAGCCAGGGTGTATCAATTTTGAGTTAATTAGCGTACTTAAATTTCGAAATATTGAAGTTTCAAGCAGTTCTGAAATTTACCGTTATATTAAAAGCGGCCGTAATTTTAGTCCAATTTCAATAATTTTCAACGTTTTGCTTTTATGAGGAAAGCACAATAACCACACCGAGTTTGGTACAAATTAGTAGAACGGTTACCGATATACATATATGTGATCATAAGTGGGCGGTGCCACGCC
>NW_016163097.1:0-12402 GCF_001687245.7 Rhagoletis zephyria | reverse complement strand
GAATAAATTAGCTTTAATATTTACTGATTTATCGAAGATTTTGTATTTCTCTAAATTACCGTTATATGGGATGTGGGCGTGGTTATTGTCCGATTTTTTAAATTTTCGGCCATTTAGTATGCTGTACCAAGGTCAACAACTGGCCAAGTTTGGAAGAAATTGGTGCAGCGGTTACCAATATATACACATGTAACCATAAGTGGGCGTGGCTATGCGCACGGGTATAAAAAATAAAGACAAAAGTAGACATAGAGATAGATATAAGGACAAAGTTAAATATAAAGGCGAACATGGGCACAGAACAAAGCCGAGGCTGAGGCAAAGGCTAAGGTCATGATTAATATTGAGAAGTTTCTACAGTATGAAAAGAATAGGAAGAAATTTATGTATTTGTTTAGCAAAGTAGGCAATGAAGATTAAAAGTAAAATTTTAAAAACCAAGATAATTTTAAATGATAACCAAAAAAGTAATAAAAACAAAATTTTCTAACCATAAATCCATTGATTAAAGCAATATTTTATAGTTAAAAACTTGTTCTTTTCAATTAAAAAAATTTACATGAATTTTTAACACTTGCAAATTTGTGGTTATTCTTTGACTTGTGCTCCATAATTTTCTCACTTATTAATTTATTTTGCATTTGCGTTCATAAACAATTGAGCATATCAAGCCTTTGTTTTGCTCTCCACACTGGTGTAAATTAAAAAAGAAAAGAAGAATTTTAAGTTTTTTGCTTCGTTTGAACTTTCCTTACTCAATGTGTAAAAAAAGATATATGTACAAATATTTTCGATATCTATGCTAGTGCTTTGTGGGGTGAGCTGCAACCCATTTAAAATAAAAAAAAATACCTAAAAAAATTCATGAATAATAAGTCACACAAAAATGTTGCTAAGAAGAGATTTATGACACATTTCGCTGTGAGTTTGTATTAAAAATATAAATAAAATACCCATTTTTGAATATGAGAACTGTTTTTTTTTTATTTATGTATTATTATTATTTTTTTTTAATATTTGCAATGAAAACGTAATAGTTGTTGTTGCGTCAAAGAATTGAATTTGTTTTGGTACACACACACATGCATATCAATTCATGGCTATAACTATTTCGCTGCCACTGTCGGCCTTCTCTTTCTGACTCTGTATCTCTGTCACTCTTTCTAAATACATACATAGATACCTATGTACTTATGTAGTGCCTTCTCTTTTCCTACACCCACCTATCAATAAGATAACAACCCACCTCACCTACTTCACCCACCTCACCTACCTCACCTTTCCCACTTTAATGCTACATATCTATCGGCGCTCATACTAAACTTACATACATACGTACATAGACACCTGCATAGAATAAACGCCAACGTTTTTAATAATTTGCTTAAATTGCATAAAAAATACATATACTTATACATTTATAACTAAATTCATTTTAAAAATCAATTTTAATTACAAAAAAAACCAATTAATATTTGTAACGCATTAACAATTCGCTTTATAATCTGTATTAATGTATTGATTTATATTTTTATTTTTCAAGCAGCGTAATCATTCAGTTCGTACTCATTATACAAATCAAAATTTTTCATATACTAACTACATATATACTAATTTTCTTAAATTATATATTGAATGTCTTTCTTCAAAACTAACCATTACGCTTTCAAACAAACATATAGCATTGAGCGATCGAGTGGCATTTGGAATGTATCTGGAAATTCTTTTTATCGAAAAATGTTTTAAAATATGTACTATATAAAATTGACTAAATTCGTAATTGCTTATAAAATTTTATATTAATTTGTGCAGTCATCACTCACTTACATAAATACATAGCATATATTCAACCACATTCACATCGAAATTAAAAAGCAGCAAACTCCGCAAAATTTAATTCAAAAACTATCCATTTCAACATTACTAGATATATGCTACTTTTAAACATTTCACAAAAATGCATACCTACAAATCGCGCCCTAGCCGCCAAAATAACGTAAGCGACATTTTTTTCAAAATTTTATTTTTGATGCAGAAATGCATCTAGATGCTCTAGGAATATTTCTGCAGCAAAAACGAAATTTTGAAAAAAATGTCGCTTACGTTATTTTGGCGTTTAGCGCTCGATACGTATGTACTCCTCAGCTTCACACCCATCACTCATATCTAATGCAAAATTGCAACAAAAAAAAAAAACCGATATAATCTACATATTTTAATTTTTGTTTCTCACATAACTGTATACATTTATTAGTGTTTATATACATATTTTATTACGTTTTTATGTGTGAATATTAATTTACAATGAGGACCGTTTTCTCAATGTATTTGCCATTTTCAAATTTATCTGATATATGCTGATCATCAGGACATTGGAAAATTGGTCCTTACTAACTGAATTGCTTGTTTTAAGTGTTTCCAGTGCTTGTACGTGTATGTGCGTGTGTTAGATGTCATATATGAATACAAATTCAATAATATTCAAATTCAGAACACGTATTATCTACACAAAAAAAAAAATATTTTGCTTGAAAATTGACCCGATAGTTGGCAATGGAGTCGAGATAACTCTAAAACCCGTGTTCACAATTCGACTGGATTTAAATTTAGTACACGTATTACCTATATGAATGTAAATTCTTGTGCTTAAAAATTGTTTCGATGGGTGTCGCTGGAACCGAGATATGTATATCCAAAACTGTATTTACAGTCCGATTCGATTCAAATTCAGAACGTATAAACATGAATATAAATAGTTGTTGCTGGGGCGAGATCTCTCTAAAAGCTATGTACACTTGGCGGGTGTTACTTAAGCAGGGATCACACGATTTATAAATTTCTACAAATTCGTTCAAATTTGGTAGCCACAGATTGGTGTTGTCTAAAAGTTTCTATCGATAATGAGTTCAGCTCAATTAAAAGCCCCCACTCTGTGACTATCAAAATGTACAAATTTGTACAAATGTACAAATCGTGTGATCCATTCTTAAAATCAATTCTTAAAATCGAACAATAGAGATTGATTTAAATTTAGAACTTTTTAAAAGTATTGTTTGGTTGCCATGCCCACTTGATATATTGGGAAACGAATTTTTAGTCTGTAACCATCCCTGGAAAGTTTGTAGTAGATGCTTTATTCCTTCATGGGTGCAAAAAAAAAAGTAAAGTAAAATTTTGTCGGATGGTGTAACACATATGCTGCCCTCGGTTTAATTCTTGAACTATGGTTCGAAAACTTTCACTTCCAGGATGCCAACGCTTGTGGTAGGGCTATAAAAATTTAAAAAATATTATAGAGATGAATGTTTCAATTACCTCAGAAGAGAAAGAAGTAGCCAAGGATGACTATTACTTCCGGCACCATCACAAACTGATCGCCATCTGTCAAAGAAGGAAACGGTCTACTAAAAGTGACTAAGTGTCCCTGTATTTATCCAGTACAGGATCTCGCCTGAAGTCGAACCCATTAGAAGTATGGGAAGAGCTGAAAACTGCATTTACTTTGTTGCATAAAAAAGTACGAACTTATTTAAATACATATACATACATATATAGTAAAACATATGTTATTTGGGAATGATAGTTTTCGAAAGAAGGGAAAAAATAACCACGTTAAGAAATCTGTTGACGGGCACACATTTAGAAAAAAATTTATTCTTGGGAAGTACAACAAAAGAATATTTTTTTCGCTGAAATAATTTCTTTTAAATGTTTCTTTAAACGAGTTTGACTTCATCTAAACTTTAAACACTATTTTTCAGTAAACCTTTAGTTTTGCTACAAAATGTTGTTTTATTTTTTTTTTCAGTTCCTAGTTCCTTATTAACTTTTATTATTCGGTGTTTAGGATTCTGAGGGGATGATTAACCCGCCGCTCAAACCGATTTTATTTCGTGAATTTGATAAAGGAAGGGCCCCACTGAGTTTATAATAGTAGTAGCCAGATAAAAAGTAATCTTTTGGAAACTGAAATTTATTCACAGCTTTTTTTGGCGAAAGCTGGCCGTGTGCCAATGTTCATAACCTTTTTTCAATGCAGTAGGATTTGATGTAAAGTTTTAATTATAAGACATTGCAAAACTAGAGAACCAGACACTCTTTTTAACCTTTCTGGAGTTCTGTATTTAATTTCTCTAACTCTGGCAGCGCTCTGTGCAGATCATAACGATTTGCTATCCATGCTATGTAGTGAAAACGCTACAGGTCTAACAACAGCACATAAGTACACAAAGCTACTACCAATCTTTTTTGTTTTGCACGCACACGCATAATTCGCATCAAATTACCAGCTCTCCCGCAAACATCATTCCAATCGGCACTACTTTACACCACACCACAGCAGTTTCCTTTCCTTATTTTATGATTTGCGTTTAAATACAAATTTACGAGTTTGATTTATTTTTTGTTTGACCTTGTATTTTAGTTTCGCTTCATTTTTTATTTTTATTTTTTGTTGGTATGACGCAGTTTATAAGGCATTGTAAGACAATAAGTACACGCTTCTAAATGCTAACATAGACACGTGCAGCCAATGTGCTACCAAGCAAGGACAGGCACAGAACCATTAAATATTTAATTTATGCATTTGCTGTTAGGCTTTAAATCATAAACTACAAACTGCGCGTAGAAATAAAAAAAAAATGCTCGAAAACAAAATAGTATACTGTGCTCATATGCATATGCAAAAAAAAAAAAAATAAAAAAAAATTCGAAATGTTTGTAAGACATGAAAATTAGCGTCATTATAAAGCACTACATACAAGTTCCTGTTTTGCTGTAATTTCACTTATGAAACTCTTTGCATCTCATGCATACATAACTTAATATTAGCATATCTTGTGCATTCTACTTGGCAAACCGACCGTATGAAGGCTATATATATACGTACACATTTTCGAAATTTATGTGTAAAATTACACATGTAAATTACTTAAATCTTGGATATGGTTATGCTCATGCACACATATGCCAACTTCTGTATAATTTCTCAGAAATATGCACTTGCAATACCTGAGCCACAGCTGGTTGTACATAAAAGGGGAATGTTTTTATTACGTGAATAGGAAGTGCTTTAAAAATAAGTAATCGGTTTTAATTTATATGCTAATGGAGGTTAATAGTAAAAACATGACCTTCTTAGTTTTGAGGCCGCCACTAAATAGGTTTTTAGATTTAATGCTCGAAAAGTTCAAGGTCAAACTTACTACTATTATCATTACTATTACCATTACCATCATCATTACATTACTATTGTCATTGACATTGCTATTACCGTTATTATTACCATTACCGTCACAATTACCATTACCATAACCATAATCATAACCATTCCCATTATCAATACCATTACCATTACCACTTACCGTCATCATTACCATGCATTTCGTAATTTTCTAGGACAAAAAATGTCCATTACCATTGACATTACCTTTACCATTGCCATTACCATTACCACTACCATTACTTCTACCATTACCATTACCATTACCATTACCATTACCATTACCATTACCACACCCATTACCATGACCATTTCTAATACCATTAAACATACCAATACCATTACCATTACAATTACCCTTACCAGTACCATTACTGTTACCACTGCCATTACCATTACCATACCATTAACATCACCACTACCATTACCATTAGCATCACAATAATCATTACCATTATCATTACCTTTACCATTACCATTACCATTCCCATTATAAAAAGGTAAAAATACGTATGTCTTCATTTCAATGCGTCTGTTATTATTTCAAAAAAATTTTGGTAGTTTGCCAATGCAAATAAAAGTGTTTTGTTAAATTGTTATTCACCCCTTAAATACGCAACCTCACTCAGCCTTTATTTAACGCATTGCAATTTTCAAAGGCTTTCACAAATTTAGTTATAACAATTGCCTCATTTAGGAATTTACTGATGTGTGTATGTGTGCGTGCATTTTACTGGAATTTTACCAAATTCGTTCCATAACCAGCTCTACCGCGTTTTTTTTTTTTGGTATCAGCAGATTAGAGAACAATGTGCTACTCATACAAACATACACATGCAATAATTGCGAGTATAATAATACACAATCGTACACACATTCACGTATACTTAGATTTTCATAAATTGCTTATATTTTGGTAATGCCATTTTATTGCTTTTTTTTTTGCATACACATAGAGGTTTATTTATGCAGACAAGTATACGTTGATTGCATACATACCAACATTTACTTAAGTATTTGTACATACATGAATAAACGTTTAACAGCAAGCAACAAAATGCTATGCAACAAAAATGCAATCCTTTCCACTCGCCTTCTACATCCTGTCACCAAACTACAAAATCCTAATTTGTAAGTTTAGTTGTTTGAGTTAAATTTATAGTTCGATATATATAAAGTGTAAATGTACTACACTATTTCTCTGCCATTTTAGTTTTTGCTTCATTTGTCCGGAAAGCATATTTTATCATTAATATTATTATTATTTTTTTTTGAAATTGTTTGTGTATATGTTTGATTTTACGTGCATTTGTTAGTTCGCTTGTGTCGAGGAACTCGAGTGGAAACCAAATCAATATCCTGTATTTAAATACTATTTACCATATACACCTGAAGTATTAGGTACCTATATGGAATAATAATTCATTTAATGTAAATTATATACGTACAAACATATAAACTCTCTCTCGCAAAGTTGTCATATGTATATATAATTTAAATATAAAACGTTTCAATGAGTTAATAAATTATATGTATGTATGAATACATACTTTAATACATATGTAAAAATTTTGTATATTAATGTGAAATATTGCCAATTGTGTACATTTTGTATATTACATTCCTCGTTAAAAACAAAAAAACAAACGCTCTAATACGCTAGTATTTACTGAATTGAACTCCGCACACCACATCATCCACAATGTACATTTGTTCGTAATGAGTTAAATTGAACATACTCTCTAACATGCCAGTCATTTCAAATAACGTGCAAAGTATTTATTTAAAAGCACACAAAGACGTAAGACACCGCACACATACTTAGGAATCCATTTCACAACACCTTTGCTTTGAGCAGACACATTCGAGCCTAAAGCTGAATCCATCGTGTGTTCGATTTTCGTTAAATCAGCGAAAATTCTCTCGCTGCATTTGAATAGCTACGAATATGTGTAGTGAAGGTCTTTTCCAACGTTCGCATCTTTTCTGATCCTATGAAACTACGGTGGATTCAACTTTAAGTCAGTCCCCCCAACAACATAAATTTCATCGGTACCAACAGAAAAAGTTACGTATGCGCAGTGGTGCGTTAAAGCTCAAAACTTGTACGTATCCGTGGCGTATACGTAATATTTGAATATTTCATAGAACACTTATTTAAAGATTTTCGGGTAATTGAGGGGTGCTATGTACTCAGTCACATTATAGCAGTACTGCACAGAACTAATTTGAACTAGTTGCAAACTAGCAAACTTTTTTTTGTTTATTTGCAAAATCTAATGGGGCTCATTTTCATTTCTTACATATTTATTTAATATTCGTAAATTGTATCTTGTAAACCAGACTAGTATGGGACCACCTCTGAGATACTACCTTTCCGATGCAAAAATAATTATCGAAATCGGTTGACGTGGTCCAAAGTTATGCGGTAACATACATAAAAAAAAAAAAATATATTCCGACGAACTGATAACCTCCTCCTTTTTTGGAAGTCGGTTAAAAATAAAAATATTCCGACGAACTGATAACCTCCTCCTTTTTGGGAAGTCGGTTAAAAATGAAAACAAATCGAATCAGGCCTTCCAGCAGCAATGCTCTTTGATATAGTTCGGGACTATTTCGGCACCATGTCGTAACTTTTTCGGTATCAATTCGAGATAAGTTCGGGACTAGTTAGCAACTTTTTCGGGATCATTACGGGACTAGTACAGAACGTTTCCGTGACCATTTCAGGTCTAATTCGGTACTTTTTCGGGGCCGCTTCGGGTATAAATCGGGATTAATTCGGAACTCATAAGCCTAACATATCAAATTTCATTATTACCTGCTACTCACGCCTTTTTCGACAGTGTTGCAAGTAGTTTTTGTTGCAAAATTGTCTCCTTCGAAGGCTCGCGCTCTTAGTATAATATAAGAAAAGACAGTTAAACATTGTTATAAATATTTACCTTTTTATATATTAGCATAAATTTATCCAGCTCTCAAGAATAAACAAAGCCTTAATTTAAAAACTGCTCAACAAATTAAATATAAATTTTCTTCCTTATAACTTTCTTAAAGCAGTGTGGCAGTGTAAGCAGTCGATTTTTTATGACAATTCTCTTAAGTTGTTCTTTCGGAGAATTGTTCTGAGAATCTCAACTTTTATCCATTAATCATGAATCACAAAAATTGCTAAGGAAAAGAAGTAATTTTTAAGCAAAGAACAAAACCCACTTCAATTCTCATATAAAAATTTAGGAGTACCTTTAAATTTCTTTATGATCCAATGATCGGACCTAAACCAAATTAGTATGGGAACACCGCTGAGGTACCAAATTTCCTTAAAAAAAAGTATTTATACAAAGCCGTTAACATGGTCCAGAGTTATGCGGTAAGACACATAAAAATAAAATATTCCCACGAATTGATAACTTCTTCCTTTTTAGTTAATTTTGAAGTCGGTTAAAAATAACGAAAATCAAAACACACAATTCTTTAATTTTTTCCTAATAGACGGAGAGCTCATGATCAAAAAACTCGGGTTAATTCACTCGAGTGGATTCAAGGCTGCCTGTTAGTTTTAATGATCTCAAAGTACTGGCAGCCCATATTGAAAGCGCGTTCTTGCAAGCATAAGTCAGCACACTTCAGATAAGTTGTCCTTTTGGCAGCACATTTAAAACATTATAAATAGATGAAATACCTACAGCCAGAGAGAAAGTATACATCGTTCATATGCCATCGCGTATGAGTTATCTATCAACATCAATATTTAGTCAGGTTGAAAGCGAGTCACTGTAATACTTTTTAATTAGTAATTAGCTAATATATTAACAAGCAAAGCTCACAAAAAATTTCAATCGATCTTATGTATGATGAGTTTTTTGGACATGAGCTCTTGGTCTATAAATATATTATATCATTCACATTAGCTTATACCCACACACACACACACACAAGTTTACAAAGTATTTTAACATAAATATAGCATTTCACAATACATTTTAATGGAGGATACATATCTATGGTCGTGTGTGATAACGACACAATTCAAAATTCAAAAAATAAAAACACTTACTACTCTTAAGCGGCTCATGTCTTTAATCCTTCTCGAATCCACGTCTAACTTTTAGTACTTACATAAGCAATCCTTGCTGGCTACTTTGGTAAGGGTTGGAAATGGATTAGACAAGGATTAGAGACAAGATCAACTTAACGGTAGTAACAGTTTTTATTTCTTGAATTTTGAATTATGTCGTTATTGCAGAGGACCATCGATATAGTTTGTAAGTATTTTTCCTAATCGAAATGATGCTCACCCACAACAATCTACAGCACAAGTACATCACAAATAACCCTGCCTTATTTTTAAATTACTTTATATTTTTGGTTTTCTAAATAAGCAGAAATCTGAAGTTGGGACTTCAACTAAGCCACTGTTTTTATTTCCGTCGCATGCCTGGCAGTTTCTGGAGAAAATTTCATTTTTTACTTTAGTCGTCAACTGGATCGAGCTGGAAACTCCTTTAGATTCTAAGCTTGAATAGAGCTAGTGTGAAAAAATGGCATCTCAAGCTAAGAACATCAGTGCGTTGGCTAAAGTTTATCAATGCGGTGTCGTTTTCAAATATTCTTTCAAATATTATACGCGTGCCGTATGCATTCAGAGGTTTCACAATGCTCATGGCCGAAAAAATTATCTCAGAGCTTAGTGGCGATGAAGAGTGTAGCTTGCTCTGTACAAAAAACCAATGAAATCCAGTACGAATAAGGGTTGCCATCTCTGCGTGAATTCATGCAGAACCCCTAATTTTGTTGTACGTAGGAATGGAATAAAGTGTCAATGACCTACCAAGTGTGAGAGCTTTGACAGTGAGCTGTGGATGTAAGCAAATTATTGTCCCAATAAGCTTAACAAGTGAACATTGAGAAGTGTTAAAAATACCAGTCGCTAACATTGAAAAAGGATGGAACGTGAACTAGTTGGGCTAACGCTACATACATAGTGGCGTGGACCGAAAATTCGCTTTTTTAGAATTTTGTTTGCTAATAGACAAAGAAATATGGTTCATTATGCAATCTGTGTCAAAGATGCAAATTTTTGCAAGTTTAGTAAAAAAGATGTATTAATTAATGTATTTATAAATTTTTGAGCACATTGAACTTTGATGGACTTGGGCGAGCATAAGATATTGACCAAAACTTTTCATCTTTCACACAGATTGTTTTTAGAGCATAATTAACAATATTTGCTATTACGAATCAAAATTATAAAAAAGCGGGTTTTCGGCCCACGCTAATGCATAGTACAACCAAGAAATCAATATTGGCTTCGTAACTATTTGTATAGAATAAATTGTCTTAGACCATGCACTTTTTGTACGTATTTTCACCTCGGATAGTGAAGGTTTTGATATTTAAATAAAATTGATAATTTAACTTCTAAAATTCAATTTCTATTTGCCGATCAAATTTATCCGTTATTTTATGTTTTTTTTTTATCGATTAAGTATAATCGTTATCTATTTATTTTTGGATTTTTTCTATCCTTGTTTTTAATTTTTAAATTTTACGAACAAAAATATTTATTCAATTTTTTGATTTTTTTTTGATTTTGGATGATTATTTTTTCCGTAAAAATTTTTTGTTCGTTATTTTGTATATGGATTTTTTCCATCAAAAATAATTGCGCCCGCTAGTTTTTTTTTTTTTTTTGGGTAGTTTATATTTTCGATCGTTGTTTTTGATTTTTATATTTTTGCGATCAAGAGCAATCGTTATTTATGATTTTTATTTTTTCGTTAAATTTGTATCGTTATTTCTGGTTTTTGTTTTTCTCAATCAAAAATAATCCTCGTTTCGGATGTTTTTTTTTCGACAAGTGTTTCAGTTATTTTTTTTTAATTTTTTTTCGTTTTTTTTCGATAAATTTTTATCGTTATTTTTGATTTTCGTTTTTCTCGATAAAAAATAATTCTCTTTTTGGATGTTTTTTTCAATAAACGTTTTAACGTTATTTTTTATTAAAACTTTTTTGGATCAAAAATAACCATACTTTTTGGATTTTTATTTTTTCGAAGAATTTTTAATGGGTTACTTTTGATATTTATTTTTCGTTTTTCTCGATAAAAACTAATTCTCATTTTGGATGTTTTTTTCGATAAATGTTTTAACGTTAGTTTTTATAAAAAAATTTTTCGATAAAAAATAACCATAATTTTTGGATTTTTATTTTTTCGAAGAAATTTTGATGGGTTATTTTTGATATTTTTTTTTTTTCAGTCAAAACCAATGGTTATTTTTGTATCCTTATTTATTCGATAATTTTTTGTTCGTCACTTTTGATTTTTATTTTTTTCGATTATATCATAAAATATTTAAATCGGTCATAAAAACGCAGTCTCGATTATAGCGGTTAAAAATGATGGAGAAAAATCCAAAATAACGTTTATTTTTGGATGAAGAAAATAAAAATCACAAAATTACGATTAAATATGGCCGAATAAATAAAAAATTCTTTAGGGATTATTCTTGATCGAGGAATTAAAAACTAGAAGATAACCTTTTCACTGCTAAATCTTAAAATAAAAGTCTTGATATTTAGCGGTTATTTTCGAACACTGATTTTTTTAAGTGCTCACATCTTTTACAATTATTACTCGATAAATTTAGGCAGGGTATTTTTGTATTGTATTTTTAAAAGATCCCGCTTTGACATGCAAGAAACAAACCGACAGTATAAAAATGCTTTTATGCTGAAATTTGTACGAAAAGTACATTTTTGTTGAAATTTTTTGTAAAAATATGCAAAAGGTCTATAAATTAATGTATAACTACTAAAATATTAGTCCGGTTGAAAAATTTTGTTGACATAAATAGTTAATGGCAAGTGTAAAATAGATGCAATTAAGTTCTAAAAAAACCGAACTTCGACTATATCTCGAAAATTGTTCTCTATTTTATTATATTTTGATTTCGTATTCGGATTCAGCGGAATATTTTACATTGCATAAAAGTTATAAGCGCAAATATATCGCAGGCCGGATTTTTTTTTCTGTAAACTTGTTAAATTTTAGCTGCTATAGTAAACTTATTAATATTGGTTTTATTTATTTCAACAGATCCTTTAATTTGTTTACACTACAAAGTAATACATAAACAAGTAAGAGCAGCGCTGTCTTCGGCTATGCCGAAGGCTT
>NW_016163096.1:3047-38479 GCF_001687245.7 Rhagoletis zephyria | reverse complement strand
AAAAGAGTAAAGTCGGAATTTTACCCCCTAGGATTGTTCTATATCGAAATAAAAAAATATTATTCTTTATTTTGAAATCAAAAATATTTTGAGGTCGCTCAAAGCATTAAAAGGTTTCCATATATTTTTGTATGGGGAAAAAACCACTTTTCGTGGCAATGATATAGAATTCTTGAAAATCAATATTTTGCAATCGAAAAACTCTGGTTCTCTTCAGAAGACTTGCAATAATAATACCCAATTGTTTATTTAACCATTTTTTTTAATATTAACGTTTTTTTATTTTCCCCCATTGAATTTTTCGGGGTTTTTGTGGGTTTTTGACGAACCTATAAATTATAGTTGCGATTAAGAAGGTTAAGTAAACAATTGGGTATAATTATTGGGAATCGCACAAACACAGTACTAGTTCGGAGGTGGATAGGATAGCTCATTTACATATTTGTTGCGCAAAACGCTTATAGAGTTAGTTACATCCAGGAACGAATTTCCGTCACCTCTAGTCAAGCTTAATTTGGAAACAAATCGATTTCGGCGTTGTGACATCTTCCATTTCAGAAACTAGACTAAGTTTGACAGGAGATGATGGAACTTCTTTCCAAAATGCACCAACTTCTCATCCTGCCCACACTACGCCTTTCCAAATATATACATTATTTATACGTACAACAAATCGTCGGATCCTAAGAGAAAATACGTTGCTGGGAATGATACTTTTTTTTAACTATTTTTTATTATTTCCAGTTACGTCTCTTCTCTTAGCAGCGGTCGATATAGACACACATACATACATATGTATATGCTACATACTTTAAAATATCTTAACAGCTCAAATACTAATGTGATCCACTATTTCTCTTTTTCCATTTGCAGCAAATATGTCCACCGTTTTAGAGAATCTGATGAGCCAAGTGGCCGAAGTCTTGCCCTCGAGTGGACGCAAAATATCCATTGTCGGTATTGGCCAAGTTGGCATGGCCTGTGCATTCAGTATTCTTGCCCAGAATGTTTCCAACGAGATTTGTCTTGTCGATGTGTGCAAAGATAAGTTGCAAGGTGAAATGATGGACTTGCAACACGGTTCCAATTTCCTAAAGAATCCCAAAATCACCGCCAGCACCGATTACGAAGCAACTGCCGGTTCGCGTCTATGCATTGTGACAGCTGGCGTACGCCAAAAGGAAGGCGAATCACGTTTGTCGTTGGTGCAACGCAACACCGACATACTCAAGCACATCATTCCCAAGTTGGTGCAACACTCACCGGACACCATTTTGTTGATGGTCTCCAATCCAGTGGATATTATGACCTATGTCGCATGGAAATTATCCGGTTTGCCAAAGAATCGTGTCATTGGCAGTGGCACCAATTTGGATTCGTCACGGTTCCGTTTCTTGATGTCACAGCGTTTGGGTGTAGCGCCCACATCTTGCCATGGCTGGATCATTGGTGAGCATGGTGACAGTTCAGTGGCTGTGTGGTCGGGTGTGAATATTGCTGGCGTGCGCTTGCGTGAGTTGAATCCGAACATTGGCACAACTGAAGATCCAGAAAATTGGCAACAAGTACACAAGAAGGTCATCGATTCGGCCTATGAAGTGATCAAGTTGAAGGGTTACACCTCATGGGCCATTGGCTTGAGCTCAGCTGCGCTAGCATCGGCTATCTTGAACAATACAAGCAACATTGTGGCTGTCTCAACTTCAGTACAGGTGAGTTGTTGGATGGCATTGTTGCGAATTTTTTATTTCATACAACTAAATTTGTCCGTTTTTTTTTTCTGTTGAATAGGGTGAACACGGTATTGACAAGGATGTGTTCTTGTCCTTGCCTTGCGTCTTGAATGCCAACGGCATTACCTCGCTCGTCAAGCAGATACTCACACCCACCGAAGTGGAACAATTGCAGAAGTCGGCCAATATAATGGATGAAGTGCAGAAGGGCATTAATTTTTAAGCAGCATTCGAGTGAAGAGAGCTAATTATTGGCTAAGCATAGGAATAAGAAGAAGAGGAAGAGAAAGCAAGCAGAGGAGGAAGAAGAAGAAGAAGAAGAGGCAGTAAACACGTAGAAAATTTGTAAATTAAGTTTTTACGCTGGATAAACTTACAGAAAGAAGTATTTATTGAAATAATGTTAAATGTGTAATAAGAAAGCCAACACGCCACTTTTTTGTTTGTAGTCGAATTTCATACACACACGCATACACGCATATTTGTACGCCATTAATTTATGTGTTTAATTTTAATTGTTTTTATTTTAAATGTTCCTAGTCTAAAAATGCAAAAAACACACACAAATAAAAGAAAACATTTTACTTTTACTATAAAATTTTAACCTGAGTTTTTTTTTATTTTTGTTTTCATAACCATTTAAAAAAAAATATATCTAAAAAAAAATTATTTCAATTAGCATTAAGTAGAAAAAATAAACAACAAAAATATAAAATTGTGTACAAAATATTTTGCAATTATTGGCATTGCAAAATATCGAATACTATGAATCAACCGCAGCTACCTCATTAGCATAATTTTTGAAAAGGGTCGTCGTTGCGAATGCCAGCACCAACAGCAGCTGACTGGGTAAAGTGGCATAACAGCGTTTTGCAGCTAAAAGCGGAATTGCTAGATGGCAGCGCATCGGCAGCTAAGCAGCGATTACCCACATTGCATGTTAGCAACAATTTTTCTAATATAAATTTAAATACATACATACATATATTAAAATAATGGATAACGAAAATTTTGGAGAAAGATAGTCGAAAAAATATAACAATATCATTAAATTAGCGCAAGATATCAAGCGAAATGCATTATCATTCCTTTGAAAACGTACGTACGTAGTAAAATTTTGTGCATATTTTACCAGACTTATAAAAAAAAAAATAGATGTAATCTTATGCAACTAACTAGTTTAAAATATACTTACAGAACTTATCAAAATTCGCACCCATTTGTAATTGATTATCAAATGCACGGTACTAGAATATACACACTCAAATACTCAGGAAATTATATAGCTAAACATTGTTTTTATCATTTGTGTAGCTGGAAAAATAGTTAAGTATGCAGGGTGTACCATAAACATTGAAGTTTTCATTATTGCGTACTGCCACTGCGCGGCACCTGGGTTCGATGGCATGGCAAACTTTCGACTATACAAAAGCTTCTCAAAAATCATTTTTCCATTTAGAGGTGGCGTATTATTATAAGTTCGACCAAACACTTAGAAAGATAATTATGCAAATTAAGTCAACGAAAGATTTAAGACACGAACTTTTATTGCACAGCAAATGAAAACGTGTTCCATAAATGGACAGACAGTTATCCTAATGGTAAACGATCTGGAAGTTGAAATGATCCAGCTCTACTCTCTCTGGATTAGAATTAACCATCACGCAGATGCCCCTTTCGTTCTTAACGTTATGTTCTCAGAATTTTGTTCTAGTTTTGTTCTCTAGGAGAACGAAAAATGACACTGAAGATGGCACAACGCCGAAACCGGTTTGTCTCCAAACCGAATTTGACAAGGGATGACGGAAAATCGTTCCACATTACATCATACTCCTACCCTGTCGGAAACTCCAACAACGAAAATGAGAACCTTCTCGATACTTTCGTCCTGATTTCGTTCTCATTCATATTTCATATTTCATATTTTTTCATTAATCAATAAACAGTAAGTTCACAGACTGTGTAGCAAAATTATATTAGGCTTAACATTATCAATAAACAATAATTAGTAAAGTAAAGCTATGTTAAGTGTCTTATGAGCAGGCTCTTAAAAGTAAACTTGGTATAGCAAAAGTCAAATCCCAAAGAAAAAGAAAAATCATTTAATTCCGAAAGTGTCCGTCTTATAGGAGCATTCATCGCATAAACTGTTCTAGCAAAACCCACATAAAACATCTCGTTACAACGAAGGATCCGTGAAGGTACATTAAAACTAATTCGAAACGTTCCCGACAGTTTTGTTCTCAATCTGTTCTTCTTTAGAACGTTCTTGAGAGTTTTATTCTCGTTTTGTTGGAACGTTCTTTTTCGGAGCGCTCCAAATATGGAGTGAGAAGAGAGTGTTTTTTTGTTAAGTACCAAGCCCTATAAACAGGTAAACGGAGCAAAAACAACATTTATGTATGTTTTGTTGTTGCTTGCCTTATGAAAAGTGTAAAAAACTGTTCTGATTTTGAGTAAAAATTAAAAGTTAAATTTGAAAAAAATTTGTACCTACGACTTTCTGTCTTAGTAAATTTTGTTTGCTTCTCGAAGAATTGATCCATCATATGCAAGACCCAATAATCAGCGAGTGTGCTGCGGAGTTAGGTGAACGTCCCAAACGTTGCTTTTCAATCGCTTGTTTTGTATGGAAAAAGGTTTCACATGCAAAAAGATTTTGACAATTTATATTTTTTGCGAGAAAAAATTGAAAATTTGACATTTTAATGACCACATAATTTGAAAAAAAAAAATCAAATCAGCCGCTCTACTGATAATATAATAATAATAATAATAGATTGGCGCTTACACATATGTTAGTGTTTGACCGAGCTTCTCCTCCGATTTGTGGCGTGCGCCTTGATGTTGTCATACAAAGCGGAGGGACCTACAGTTTTACGCCGACTCCGCACGGCGGTTGTATTTTTTTGAGAAGCTGTTTTTCATGGCAGAAATACACTCGAAGGTTTGCTATTGCCTGCCGAGGGACGACCGCTGTTAAGAAAAAACCTTTTTAACCGACTTCCAAAAAAGGAGGAGGTTATCAGTTCGTCGGAATATTTTTTTTTTTTTTTTTTTTTTTTTATTTATGTTACCGCATAACTTTGGACCACGTCAACCGATTTCGATAATTCTTTTTGGTAAGGTAGTGTTTCAGAGGTGGTCCCATACTAATCTGGTTGAGATCCGATCAGTGGATCATGAGATATATATATATATTTTTTTTTATATGGGAGTTGAAATCGGTTTTTTTTTGCTAAAAATTACTTGTTTCTATATTTTTTGCGATGTTGCTTTGACCAGAGTTTGAACCCAGGTGCTGCGGAGTGGAAGCGCGCACTGCTTAGCACTACACCACAGCGACCGACACTCTACTGATACTACCAGTTTAATTTGCCTTGGGTAGTACAAAATATTGCAAAGAAGTACATTTGACTGCACATCGAGGTACGAAGTACAAAGGCTCAACCAGAAGTACTGGACTTCCGAAAGAATTACGGTTGGTCACATTATGTATATGCCATATCCAAACCGCTAAGCCCTATAAACGCTGATACATACATTTTCTTCAATTTACACGTTTTCTAGTAGCATAGACGCAAACCATCAGTTACCGGCAGCTTTTATCAAGTTCTTCATACATTTGTACACACTTCTACGGTTGCCACTTCATCAAAATTTTGTGTACCATAATATACAAGTAAAAAGGTCCAAAATAAAATAAAATGTACCATTTTTGCCGTCCAACGAAAATATATACAAAATTTAGGAAAATTCGACAAATTTTCATCAAAATTGCAATTTTTAATCTGAATCTTTAGAACATTTGTTGGTATGCAGTCTTACAGCCCATACTATTTTACTCTAATAAAGGCAAGATTCAACGGTTTAAAAAGTCCGTTGATTTTTGAAAATTTTTTTTGTGACTGATTTTTGTACTTTTCTGCATACAAGCATAAATTTCTTATGAACTCAAATGCGTTAGACCGTAAGCAACAAATTTTCAAAAAATCCACGCCAGTTTTTGTAAATTGCACTTGTTATAAAAAAAAAACACTGCAAAAGCAGCCTACAAACAAAAATTCTCAAAAATCAACGCGATTTTTAGGGCGGTTGAAACTTGCACTTCATTAGACCAAAATAGTATGTGCTACAAAACTGCATACTCAAAAATGTTCTACAGATTCAGATCAAAAAGTTGAAATTTGGATGAAAATTTGTCGAATTTTCCTAAATTTTTATAAAGTTTGAAACTGTGAGTGCTGCTTATTCGAAAGAAAGTTGCTTCAAAAAGGTCCAAGACTAACAAAAAAAAGGCCCAAAGGCTCAAACGGAGAAAAAGGCTCACATTTGGTACAATTGTACCAAAGTGGCAACCGTGCACACTTCCATATATTACCCAAACTTTTGTTGTGCACAATTTTTACATACAAACACATCCATGGATAAGTTATTATATGCACATACATACATATGTACATGCCCTGCTGCAAAAGTGCGCTCGACAATAAAGCTTGCTAACAGTGTTGCCACGGGAATTGTTTTTACCTACCAAAATTTCCTATTAAATCCAACCAAAACCTACCAACATTTTTTTGGGTTTTTAATGCATCATTTTAATGTCAAGTTTATTAAAAAAAGTAGATAACAAAAAATTTAGTAAAACTAAAACGCCGCTAGTACAATAAAAACCAACTAACTGTGTATAACAATTCATTTTTCTGTATAGGTTTATACAAATGTCTCTGCATGTGTAATATTATCATTATTTATACGTCAGGAATACGCGAGCTGAGAAGATCTATTGTGCTAAACCCAGCCCATAAAACCTGCAATCTGTCTGTAGAGAAAGCCCTATTTTATTCAAATTGTACCTTAACTTGCAGTGTCCTGTCAGGATGTCAGTAAGAGTTCTAACTAACCCTCTCTCGGCTAAGTTCAAGACTCTTTTGGCATTCTTCCTGCAGGGATTTATGAATCTCTTTGATTGTCTCATTCCCTTTGACTTCCGCCAGTAGTCAGCCATCTGAGATTCTTCCTAACCCCTAAGTAATTCTGCAATGTATCCTTTAGATGTACCCTTCATCTTCCGGTACCCACCACAGCGTTACGCCATTGTGGGGACGCAGGTGTTTCTGCCTGATACCATTTTAAATGAGTCTAAGGCCTTTAACGCTGCCTGACTTGCCGACATAATATTTATTCTGGCTCCATTTGTATTCGATCTGACCTCTCGTTTTTTTAATTCCTTTTCAAAATTATTCTTAAACTAAAATCGGCCTAAATCTCTTAGGTCTCACATTGCGATACAGATGTATTTCAATAAACTGATGAACTAATTCGAATCTGATTGCTCGCACAAATGGCAACCCTCCTCAATAAAGTGCAGAATAAATCCCTTTCAAACCTATTTATGCCCATACTATAATAACTCATCCAACTTACTGGATAATTTTAATTTAACATTTTAAACACGTGGCAACTCTCTTCAAACATTCGAAATGTTAAAACTAAAGATTTCTTAACATTCTTTCGTTTTACTAAAGTATTTTTATATTTCATACACTTTTTGAATTAGTTAATTGAGTAGGACCCTTCAAACAGGTGGCAGCCTTCTTCAAAAATATTTTCAAGCTTAATCAATGTTAACTCTCCTTATCCGGACACTGCGATACATATTTTAATTAACAAATTATTTAAATTTATTAATTTTCAAACATGTGCCAACCCAGCTAAATACCGTTCAGGAATAAAATTTTTTCAAACGCCTTTCGATTAATACCCATATTTAAATAATTCATTTAACTTATTAAATAATTTGAAGTTAACTTTTTAAACTGGTGGTAACCCCCTTTCAACACCTCAAAAATATTCTTAGTATTCAAACTAAATATTTCTTAACATTACTTCGTTTGACATACATATTTTGATGTTTCATATAACTTGTGTATAAGTACACTTAATTCGTCATTTCAAGTAAGTGGCAACCCTATTACAAATATTCTCAAGCTACTACTTTATGAAAACCCTTTCGTTTGGTATCCATATATGGATACATATTTTTCTTACCTAATATGATTTTTTGAACAGGTGGCAACTCTCCTATAGTTCAGCTAGGAAACAAAGATCTTCCAAACCATTCCGGTTGGTACCCATTTTGTAATAATTGATTTATTTTTTTTATTATCTAATTTGAATATAACTTTTTAAAAGGTGGCAACTCTTTAAAAAAAAATTAAAACCTTATTGCACAACTACAGTTCAAGCCTTTTGATTTGACACCTCATTTTGGAAAATCGAACGAACAGTGCAGATATGAGGGCCGTGATTATTAAATATATGGAATTTAATTGTTCAACAGGTGGCAACTCTTTTTCAAAAAATAAAACAAGTTTGTACATCTACAGGCCAAGCGCTTTAATTTGGCACCCGACAAAAAATGCCTTCGCGTATTATATATATAGATATAGATTGTCGCAGATCCTACCAAAATCCAATATAGCCTACGAACCTACCAAATGGATAAAAACCTACCAGTTTTGTTAGGAAAAGCCCATGTGTGGCAACACTGCTTACTACTCAAACTTTGAAAGTGTGAATGCATTTTCTCAGTACGTCCGAAAATCAGCGAGCTTGGCCGGATCCCAAGTAGTAGACACGTTTGGCCTTGCAAATTTTTCTAGCAAACTTCAAACGTTTGCTAATGGCTACTACATATATCTAGTAATATCTTCTGGTGATAGAAACATGTGTACGTGTCTAAGTCATTTGTGTTCGCACCATCTAAGATGTTGAAATGCAAATCTTTCTTCAGGCAAAATAATAACGTCTGTGACACAGCAAAGCAAATGGGACCGCGTGCGAATAAGCATTGATATCGGATTGCATGCACAATCAGTGTATGTAATTCAACTACTCGAGTCAACACTTCCGATCGCACATCTTCGCGCTACGTGCTACGTTAAGAAAATCATCAGTGACAACGCTGCGCATACAACTGGTGATATCAGTTACCGATAAGGGCACACAGCTTAAAGAATAAAAATCAATATGTGTTTGGCATAAAAGCACTAAACCGCGGCTGCTAACGACTAGAAGACAACACTTGCCTAACAACGCGGACAGGCAGACAGACGGCACGGCGGACAGTTTATGTGCTGAGTAGATTTTTTTTTAATTTTTCGCCGGCGCTTTTTTGACTTTATAATGCAACAAAAAGGAATTTATTTACATTTCCTCTGCCTGTTTAGCGCATTTGTGTTTTTTACGTCTAGCAAGATCAACGCTAGCGATACAAAGGACACGAAGGACTTAGAACAACAGCAACCGACGGTTGAGGCTATACAGCAGCGAAATTTTGAATTGTTGCAAGACACGTTGCCGCTCGGTTGGAAGGCCTTCTGTGAGTTGTGTGTGAATTATGCTCATTGATTGATGGCCGCCCCTTTTTTTTGGGATTGCTATACAATAATAATTTGCTTTCAGGCGAAGCCCCCGTTGACGAATCGGTTATGCTGCTACACAGCGGCATAAATCCCTGCGATGCCAGCATCCACGTAATGACGCTGACTAATCAAAGCGTACAGCTGCCCATTAAAGCCATTTCGGAAATACGCGACTACGATATCAATCCCAAACGTAAGACGCTCATCTACGTGAATGCCTACTACACCGCTGACACCTATTTCAGCGTGCAAGCGCATCTGAAGCTGCTACAAATGACACGTCGCGATCTGAATATTATTATCGTAGACTTTGCCAGCGATGTGCTACAGCTGTACTACACGGTGCGGCATCACGTTGCCGTACAGGGCCACTTTGTGGCGAAAATACTCAGTGCATTGACGCAGCATGGCATCGCTGCGGAGGACATCACCTTGGCCGGTCATTCAGTGGGCGCTAACATAGCCGCNTACGGTGCGGCATCACGTTGCCGTACAGGGCCACTTTGTGGCGAAAATACTCAGTGCATTGACGCAGCATGGCATCGCCGCGGAGGACATCACCTTGGCCGGTCATTCAGTGGGCGCTAACATAGCCGCGCTAGCTGCGAACATCTACGCTAGCCAAGCGTCAACCGCCGGTATGCGTATGGGACAATTAGTGGCCATTGATCCGGCGCTGATGTGTCAATCGTCCGACATGCACGTGCATGCGAATGTTAGCACGCGCGTAATAGTCATACATGGCGAGGGCGATGTGTTTGGCGTGCGTGAGCGACGTGGCACGATCGATATCTATCCGAATGGTATAGGTTACTTTACGCGTCGTAAACTGCAACCAGGTTGTACCACGAAAAGTTGCAGCCATATGTACGCGTTCGTTTTGTTTATGGAAGCGCTGGTCGAGGGTGTTATGATACCGGCAGTGAAGTGTGATAGCTGGTCACATTTCCGTAAACGGCAATGCGATTTCAACGATGCGGTGGCGATCGGTTTGAAATATCCCGACAAGGCTCGAGGCGTGTACTTTTGCTTAACGCAACCAAATCCGCCATTTACTTTCATGGAATACGGCATAAAGTATCAGCGCAGGATGGTTTCGGCAGTTGATACAAATTCAGTGTAGCAAATGGGTTGATAGTATAAGTGAGAGCATAAGACTTGAAATTAAATAAAAACAGAGAGGAAGGCATAGTAGAAGCCTGATTATGGCAACTTAACTTAACTTCACTTAACGGAACTTAGAATTTAGAAAATCAAAATGAAACAGATTTCGGCGTGGCATTAGGTTACGTTAAGTTTTGGCTGTTCAATTATAAGCAAAATCCATTTAAGAGAATTTTTAAGTGAGAGCCTGTAAGTTACGTTAAGTTGCCATAATTAGACCATATAAGATTTCCATAATTTTGTAAGTCATAACATTGAAGCTTGGTTTCGGTAACTTTATGTAATAGTAACTTTTTTACATGGAAGGTATGTGAGTACAATCTAAAAGCTTAACTACGTCAAATCTGACAAGAAATATTAATTATAAAAGGTCAAGTTATGCAACTTTGACTGTAGGTATGCCTAGTGAAGATAACTAATGACAAAAATAAATAAAAAGAAAAACCTGGATCTTTTTTTAAGATTTAAGTAAAGGAAATTTTGAACTTTTTAAATCGCCCCTATAAGATCCATTTATGTGTTTATTTGAAAATAAAAATGCATAACGACGTTGAGAATTCCAGAAATCTGAGAGGAACTTACTTCAACTAACTGTCTGTTGAACCTTAAACCAGAAACCTATAACTATATGAATGAATTGTCCATTAAGAAACAAAAAATAACCTGAAGTTTTTAGGTGATATGACTAGGCATGGTCAAATCTATATTCCTGAAGAAAGGTTTTAATAAATCCTTTGGTTTCAAAGTTATATGCATTCGAATGTGCACTGGCTATGCTACACTATTTGGAAGTTCAATGATGGGTTGTGTCAGAAAGTTTGAAATTTCTATGAATATTTCAAGTTTTCCAGTATGCCATCTACAATGAATGCAGGAGGACATTTGCATATGCAATTGTTGTAAATTTTAGATTTCCAACTAGGCCAACATCATCCTACAGTAAAGTTTTTGAATGGAAAATCTTCGTATTATCGTCACAAGTGTGAGTTCTGGGCATCGAAGTTCTGAGTATCGAAGTCCTTCTCTCTCAAGCGGAAGCGTAGTTCATACTTATACTACGATGGACCACAATTGGAGAGGAGATCTTTCCACCTTGTGGTCAGCCTACAACCAAATATTTATTCTTTTTAAGAGGCCTGAAATATCACAACTAAAAATTATTGTTAGTTTTTTACAATTTAATTTCGAAAGAAATCAATAACCATGGTTTTCTTTATATAAACAAATATTTTCCCATATTTCCTCGAGAAACCATTTAAATCATAATTTTATTCCGTTTTGTGCTGATTCTTTCTGACTCTATATAGGGGCCCGTGATTTTTCAGTTCAGGGCCCGGGTTTTCTCTCGATTGCCCTGGGCATATTGGTGGATAGGCAATTATGCCAAAGATTGACCCTAAGAAAGCTGTCACTTGTATGCGTATCCTCGATCCTCTCCTTGAAGAAGAAGAAGAAGAAGAAGAAGAAGAAGAAGAAGAAGAAGAAGAAGAAGAAGAAGAAGAAGAAGAAGAAGTTAGTCCGGAAAAGATGATATCATTAGGTATATAAATATAGATATAGAAAATTATATATATACGCGTGCTCCACTATATCTGCGTTCACCCTTGTTTTTTAAATATTCACAATGTTTTGCAAACTATAATTTTTTTGTTATTTTTGTACCAAAATATGGTTCGTGCTATAAACAAAACCATATAAATCGAGGTTTGCAACTGTATGAAATATTAAGGAAAATTTAATGAATTTTCATCAAAATTTTAAACTTTTTACTCAGATCTTTTCGAAAATTTCTGGTATGCAGTTTTATAGCCCATTGAATTTTAGTATAACAATGTACAAATTTGAAGCGGCTGAGAAATCGCGTTGATTTTTAAAATTTTTTTTGCTGACGGTTCTAGGCATTTTTCTCCATATACGGTAAGTATGAGTGAATGTTTTGTTATATAAACTGTGCGGCATCGCTCTCCAATTTTGTTTGGGAAACAATAACACCACAGATTTTACGGTTAGAAAATATCTCAAAATGTAGACGTCTAAATTTTGAGGCACAACTTGGAACGATCTGTGAACTCCCCATACATCAGAAAACAAACAAGTATGTTTGCTTACAATGAAATCGAACAAATAAATAAATATAATTAGAGTAATCAAAAATTATCAAAGTAATCACCAAATTAAATCAATTATTTATTTTGATTATTTTTGATTATTATTTATTATTTTTGTAATGATTGGGAAAGTGAAACTTACGTTACATATCTAATATACTTACCAATATATGTACGTACATACTATGTACATCTGCTTTTGCTTAAGGTTATATTTTTTCTCTTTTTTTCATCTAGATCCCTACCTCTACCCTGTTCGTTCTAATTACATTTATGTTATTCTGTTTCCCTTTATCTTCATTTTTATCTTTATACTCTATCGATAACAAAATCGATAGTAACATCCAACAAAATATCGTTAACAAAATTGATAAAAAAAACGATAACAAAACCGATGGCAGATTCGATAAAAATTTCGATAGCAAAATCGTTGTAGTAATGTTAGCAAAATCAATCAGAAAATCGATAAAAATATCGATAACAAAATCGATTAATAATCGACAACAACATCGATCATAAAAATCGCTTAGAAAGTCGATAAAAAGGTCGATCACAAAATTAATAAATTGTCGATAACAAAATCGGTAAATAATCGATAACAAAATCGATATACGTATCGATAAAAAATTCGATAAAAATATCGATAACAAAATCTATAACAACATCGATAATAAAACCAATAACAATATCGATAAAAAACACGGATAACAAAATCGTTAAAAGTATCGATTAAAAAATAGATAACCAAATCGACAATAAATATCGATAACAAAATCCATAAAAATATCGATTATTATATCGATAATTTCCGAAGATATCGATAGCAAATCGGTAACAATAACCGATAAAAATATCGATTGTTTCATCGATAAGCCCCGAGAATCCCGAAAATCTCTAAACTCCCAAAATAGTTCACAAATTGAGTGTCTGTGTCTCTATCTATATCCTTTTCTCTATAATTACCTTTATTTTAATCTTTTTTCCTCTATCTTTATCTTTACTTTTATCGGTATCCTCATTCTCATCTTTTTCATTATATTTATCTTTGTTTTTACTTTTATGTTTATCATTTTCTTCATGTACATGCATGTGTTTAAATTTACTTTGATCTTCACTTTTGCCTTTATCTTTATGCATCTTTGTTTTTTTTTTTTTATTTTTACCTTTATCCTCTTCTTTATCTATGTACGTAGTCACCTTTACTTTCATTCTTGTACTGGTGTTTTTCTAAGTGTTAATCTTTAACCGTTTATTAACAAGTTTTTGTTAAATTAATAAGATGTGCTTACCCTCAAGAAGCACTTGTTTCAACCCCAACCATTTCCGTTGAATCATTTCCGTTGCACAATTTCCGTTGCACCATTTTCGTGTGCAATTTCCGTTGAATATGCCAAATTACTCCCAACTAACGAACCGCCGCTAAAGAAGCTACACTTCAATAATGCTTCAAGAAGCGAAAGGCTAAGCGATTCCCATCGCCAAATTCGATTCCATTTTAATTTCTGTGGTAATCGTGTTTTTTGCTGGGTAGTGCGTCACCTATACATAAGCCCCAAACGATCTCCTCTCAAAAAACAATAAAAAAACAAAACTACCTGCAATCGTTGAATAACCAGTTGGCTAGCGTCTACTCTCTGATGCCGTGTTTACGTTCAAAGTCTGGTTAAAGCTGAGTGACTATTGCATTAACTTTGTATTTGTACCGTTGGTAGCTGGTTGGGAGAAGTTTTTCGTACAAGTTCATCGCTTTAATGTTAAGAGCGCTTCTCTCGACCAGTTGGAGCGCAGTTTTAGCGCGGCTGGCAAGCGATCGAGTTGTGGCTCGAGTAGTAAAACTTTCGCGTACGCAAGCATAAAACGCGGATTAGGAAATGAAAACAAAAAAAGAAAAATTTTAGTAAAAATTAAATAAACTAAGAAAAAATAAAGCAAAAAGAAAATTTAAAAGCAAAACTGAAATGAAATACATACATATATGTACACATGAATGTAGTATGTATGTACATATGTGTTGTAGAAATTTGTTGAAAACTCGTAGAAAAATAAGCAAGTTCTAAAAATGGTGTGCCAAATTTGTGTCTGTGCTTTAAAAATCGGTTAAAGTGAAATTAAATACAAAAAAAAACCTGAAATTGATATGCAAAGAAACGGATTGCGCACGAATCTTTTTAGCTGCCATTGTAAAAGAGTTAATTTATTTTTGAAAAAATTTTTTGTGTACCTAAGTATGTATGCCAATAGTAAATTAGAGGATTCGGAAGTGAAGGCTGATCAATAAGGTGCGTTTATGGGTAACACACACTTGCAAATAAATGTACATACGTGTGTGTAGTTTTGCAAATATTTTACCAAGTAAACAAGGTGAAATAATAAAGTTATACACTTTTTAATGTTAATTTGAACTACCTAAATTCACAACTCCAAAAGCGACGTTTAGCAAGAAATATTTAATGTGTGGAGAATTTTTTTCTTAATCTCAAGTTCGTGAAATATGCATTAAAGTGTGAAGATAAAAACGAAGTCATGCATATTGAGGTAAACTGCTTCGATGGCAACATTTAGCTGTAGCATTTCTTGCATTACACAATCTCCAATATTCCGCACTGGCCATCAGCCGTCGCTCAAAGAGCAACCATACACATACCCGGCAGGAAATTTTGAGCTAGCGAGTAGAACCCAGTTACTTGGAATCTGATATTTAATACCAATTTTGGATATCTACAAATAAAAATCAATGTTTTTTTCTGCCAAAACGTGCAATGTGTTTGGATTTCGAAATCCGCTGGCACAAAATAAACAATTTTGTAGTAATTTTATAGTCACCTAGAGCTCAGAGTAAGTTCAAAACATAAGTACCCCAAACAGAAAAAAATAATAATGGTTTTGTTTTCTTAAAACCCTAGAGAGGTTCTTTCCAATTTGAATAGAGTTCACTCTACATAGCTTCCAAATTTAGATAAAGCTTCTTCGTGCTGTTAAAAGCGGCCATAAAGTTTACGAAAAGTGGATGTATGTCGATATGCTTATCAAATACCTTTTCCAAGATTTGAAGCACTGCCAGACTGGCGCACTGACTTATCAGATCTGAAACCACACTGATAAGTTCCAGTCAGCCTTTCATGATGGCTTCACGACTTCACACAGTATCGTTGGTAGACCCTAATAAGTTATACTGAGAAAACTAGTCCCGAACTCGACCTGGATCATCTTCCTTATGGTTCGAGCGAAGTAAAGTAAGATTTAGATCTTTCAGTACAACGCCAGTTTTGAACCGCTCAGCCGGTATACCGTTGGCTCTTGGCACTTTGTTGTTTTTTGTTTTTATTCCGCGTACATTTATCAGGTTGCCTTGTAGCCAGTCAAAAGCGTTGAGAACCCAGTAGCAAAAGGTAATAGCTAGGAAATGAATATGTAATAGCAAAAGGAGGGCCTAACTACTGAATTCTTTGATGAATTTTAACACGGTCGATGTCCTACGAAATTCATATCTTAAAAAATTTGCAAACCTGGTAATATCTGTTTATCAGGTATTTGCATATCTGACTCGCGTATGCAGGAATATGAAATGATCAGTTGAGCATCTTCATCGGAAGTTTTGAAATGAGCAAGTCGCGTATGCAGGGATATGATTCCATCAGCTGAGCGCTACACTGGTTCACATGAACTTAGTATTCAAATTTCTTGAAAAGGACAAGAACAAAAAATATTTTTCTCTTACAACGAAATGACCCTGGCCCGCGACCTATTACTAACTCGCTTACTTTTTCAGAAGTGAAACTTTTTGCTGGTGGGAAGTGTTACTTACATACGAGCAAACCCTAGTATTACCGACTAAGGGAAGGTTTAACCCGGCATTCTTAACCTATTTCTGCGAGACGTATGTTTTTTAAACTTTTCATTCTGGAAATGAAGATGGAAATCGGTGGTATTCCCATTTCAAATGAGGAATATTTCTAAATAAAATGCATTTAAATAATAAATCAATATTTAAGACTCCACCTCTTTGAAAAAAAATTTAAAAATCTTAATTACCATAAAATTAAGGCAAGCAAACCATGAGAGGTCTCACAAACGTATGGTTATCTTCTCAGCAACTTTCAGTATGGACGTTACTGAAAAAGGATGCGGTTTTGATATGACCATCAAAGTCAACAGATTTCTGCAAATTTTCATGTACGGAGAGCACAATTGGCAAGAATACCTTGAAAAGAAAATAATGAAGTTGACAAGATGCATAGTAAAAGTATACTTAATTCGGATTAACTTTAAAGCAATTGGATATGGTCGTTCGGAGTTAATATTTTGCGGACGTTACACTTTTTGGCGTTGAAAAAAAAAGATTTTTTTTAAAGCGTTACTGTGGTATTTTATTAAAAGATATAGCGCTTAACACTAAGTTTAATCAGAGCTTTTTTACATGAGGCAAGAGGAATAATTCAGATTTCTCAAATTAATGTGCAAAGAAATATGAAATTAATAGACATTGTAAAAAAATGCATGCATTTTTTCCGTGTTTGGTTGACTACTTCTCGTATTTGCCCAAATCTCAGGTGTACTCTGGATGGCTGTTACAAGTTTCCGTCTTCATCTTTGCAGCAATGATTCCCCACCTAAAACCTTATTTTCAGCGACGTCAAATATGCATACTAAAAATCTTAGAAAACCAAGAACGCTCTTTTATTTTTGCCAGCTTTTAGTTGGAAATTATGTGATCTCTTATTTTTTATTTTTTGAACTCAACTTTCCATTGCACCACCAGCGGGTTCCGAGTTGAATATGGGTGCCAAGACGCGATGCGCTGACTGTTTGTTTGCTTACAGCAGATACTTCGTCTTGTCCTCGTTTACCACCAGACCCAATCGTTTTCAAATTACCTCGAATAGTTTCAAAGCTTTACAAGCATAGCTCCAATTTGATTACATTAGCATTTCCTACAGGGCATTCATTTAACTATGAACTAAGTTGATATGCACCTACATACATATGTATGTATGTATGTATTTACATATGTATGTACCAAAGTATGTACGCGAATGTTGTATATGCTCTAATGTAAGTATGTATGTGTATGTTTAAGCCACATTTTATTTATGAATTTACTAAATTTCCATCTATTCTACATACTTACTCTCTGTTTGCTAAAATTTTTTATTTTTTTGTCAATAAAAGCTAGTTGTAGTTGTTTTTGAGTACCTATTTATACTCAAACTATACAGAGTATATAAGCTATGTACAGACATAAATACGTACCGGTGCTTTGGTATTGATTGAAAACCACCTGAGTAATTCATGAATGTACGCATTAGGGTGGTCCTTAAAAAAAGAATTTTAAAAAATTTAATTTTTCGAGTCCCCATAGAGGAATCTGAACTTTGCCCCCTGTGCGACACGCCTTAACCGTCTCCAATCGCGACCAAAATTTATATGTGACTATTTTTTTACTATAGTATCATCGACGGAGCTGAGGTTGAGGCTTAGAAAATCTGATGTAAAAATTAGCTTCCTGCATTTACGGACCACCCTAATGCACATATATCGATATTTTCATACATAAATATGTACACGAAAGCAACGCAGTGACGTGGCACGGGCTACAAATACAATTGTATCCACTCATGCGCATAGAAAAATCTGTACCTGCAGCAGCGATCGCTCATTTACCCATTGGGGTGCTGGTATTTTAACCAAAGCTAAAGTGAATGCAATGCATCAGTTAAATGTGCATACAAACATAAATATGTATATACGAGTAGTATTTCATATCTCAGAGATATTTGTTTCACTGTTTTAACATTGCGTACTGAAAGCATGCGCATAAACACACCAGACCAATTTGATAACCGCTAAGACATTGCATTGCGTAGAATGCAGCTGGCAGATACAACTCTTCGATATGTGAATTAGTTTTTGAGATAACAAAAGTGAAAAACATGTTTTCGTCAGCACATCGATAGAGTAAAAATAACAGAGGAGTGCACGCTTTTCCTGATTGTGTTTACGTTTCAGTACATACATACATATGTAGGTTTTCTTTGAATTTTTATACCCGAGCGCACTTGTGCACAAGGGTATTATAACTTTGTTCACATAACGGTTGTTTGTAACAGGCAAAACGAATCGAGATAGATATAGACAAATGTATACATAAATGATCAGAATGAAAAGAGAAATCGATTAAGCGGTGACTGTCTGTCCGTCCGTCCGTCCGTCCGTCCGTCTGTCCGTCTGTGCACACGATAACTCGAGTAAAAATTGAGATATCTTAACGAAACTTGGTACGTGAGCTTCTTTTGGGCGTAGGACGGATGGTATTGAAAATGGGCGAAATCGGACAATAACCACGCCTACCTCCCATATAACGGTAATTTTCAGAAATACGAAAACTGCGATATTTTAGTAACTACTGAAGATAATTCACTCAAAATTGATATTTACAATGAGTTTTAGACGAAAAATAAGAATATTTAAAAATTTTGGCAAATGGGCGTAGCCACGCCCACTTATGGTTACATGTGTATATCTTGGTAACCGCTCGGCACAGTTGTTGGCCTTCGTGCAACATACCAAATGGCCGAAACTTTTTAAAATCGGACAATAACCACGCCCACATCCCATATAACGGTAATTTCGAGAAATACGAAATCTTCGATAAATCAGTAAATATTAAAGCTAATTTATTCAAAATTGATGNCGCCCACTTGTGATTACATATATGTATCTCGCTAACCGTTCTAGCAATTTGTACCAAACTCGGTATGATTATTATGCTTGCCACATAAAAGCAAACCGTTGAAAATTGTTGAAATCGGTCTTAAATTACGGCCGCTTTTCATATAACAATAAATTTCAGAAATGCTTGAAATTTCAATATGTCGAAATTTAAGGACGCTAATTTACTTAAAATGTATATACCCCGGCTTATCATGTAGCGGTAGCTTTCGGCAAGGTGGAAAACATATCTTTAATACTTGCGCCGGGTATTTAATGTTCGGCTCCGCCCGAACTTAGACTTTCTTACTTGTCTTTCTATTCTTCATTCACTGTGTTTGATTTGTGTTTTCGGCCGTGATACGCATGCGCCAACTTAACTTTTTTGTTGTAAAATGATGCGAGTTTCATAAGCACCTACCAAACTAAAAGTTTGCATTAAATTTATATTATTTCCATGTATCCTTGAAATATCCACGCCTTTTTCACAAGTAGCCATAGTTTTTTTTTTTTTTAATTATAAGTATACATACTCTGCATAATCCGCAAATATGGCGACCCCGCCATATGCACCAACTACTGAAAGATCGGCCTCTAAAACATTGTATTTAAGGGCTACCGTAAACGAATTGGTTGGGCCTTGTCAGTGTGGCTTTAAACCTTGTAAAACACATCATATGCCAGGTATTAATTTAGGTATGGCAAAAAATTAAAATAAAATAATCGATTAATTAATCATATGATTAATCACAAGCCAAAAAAATAATTGCAATTAATTGCGATTATTGAGAAATAATCGATTAATCGAATTTTTAAAGGCACTTTTTTAAAGTGAGTATTCACACAAACACTTTTCCATGAAAAATCTCTAATTCAAGCTTTAAATAAAATAAAACGAGTATTTTTAGTGGCGATAATTATTTATAATTTAACCAAGTTTGCAAACACAAAGGTATTGATAAGCGTTTTGTTGCTAAGCGGTAGCGTTTCTCCGTGACTGTACCACCAGCTTTTGAAAAGAGGCGCTCAGCAGGCACCAATGTAACAACTAAATGATAGTGTTTTTCAGAAAGTCCGTAAAGTTTTGGGTAAACTGTTTTCATTTCCTACCAAGCGTCGATGATATTCCTATTGTTCATTTCATCTTGTGGGTGACCCAAATCATCAACTTTTCGCCTTCGAAGTGTTGGCATCAGAAGAGATGATTAGTTAATTAGAGGCATCTTCACATATTGGAAGTTGGGGGTTAATTATGGAAATGTAAGGGCCGTTTATACCGTCGATAACGATATTTAACTGGGCATTGGTGCTAACCAGACATTGTAAAAGCGGTCCTATTTACGCGTTTAACCTGCTAAAATATCCAAAACCGAGTTGTGCAAATTACTTTTTTGTGATATATCACTCTGAAAGCATTTTATGCGAGGAAGCTTATGGTTAATGACTGTGAGAAATGGAATCGATAAAAATCGATTAATATCGATAACAAAATCGATAACGGAACCGATAAATATCGATAAAAAATCAATATAAAAATATCGATAAGAAAAACGATAAATATCGATAACAAAATCGATGAAAATATCGATAACAAAATCGATAAATATCGATAGCAAAAATATCATTTTTTATATCGATAAGTTCCGAGAAAACCCGAAAACCCGAAAACCCGAAATAGTTCCCAAAGTGAGTCTCTGTGTATCTATTTACATATGTACATATGTACATATATCATTTTCTTTATAATTACCTTTGTATTAATGCTTTGCTTAAATGCCCGGTAAACCATGTAAATCTCGTAAATCTCGTAAATTTATGTCCTCGTAAACCATCTATCAAAATGTGAGTGGAAAATAAATTTAAGCAAACAATTCAGTTCGTAAAACATGCGCTAAACTGAGATGAATTGTAACTTCAAATAAAAATAAAACTAACTTCACATCGGGTTTATCGAAAACATTCAGCATATGTAAATAACAAGGGAGCATGTTTTACAGAATAAAATTTCTACACAAAGATAAACAAAATCAAAATCAATTAGAAATTTCTAGGCTGGGAGGTAAAACAGACGAAAAAGAGAAGAAAAATTCCATATATATTCCTAATTAATTTTATGTGAAAATTCTTATTGATTTTATTTATAAGAATATTTTTTAAAAATCATATTTCGTAAAGAAAATCTGCTTAATTGTATCATTTAAAAACACTTCTTAATTTTCCGTGATGTCTGCTAGAATTCATTGACAGGTACTAGTTCCTAATTTTTGCGATGTCTTCATTAATTTTAAGTTCATAATGTTAAATAGAATAGTGTCGGTAAGGCGACCCCGTAGCTGAATCGGTTGAGCTGTAAATTGCCACATAGGAAGGTCCNTCTTGAATTCATTTTAAGTTCACATTGTTAAATAACTATAATAGTGTCGGTAAGATGACCCCGTAGCTGAATCGGTTGAGCTGTAAATTGCCACATAGGAAGGTCCCAGGTTGAGGATAGGTCAGCGCAGACTGGGTTTTGTTTTCGTTATACATACATCTTAAGTTGGTAACCTAATAAAAATCTAAATATTCCTTCCTTGATTTCATTGAAAATAATGCCACTAAAAATAAGATGGGTTTCACTTAAAGAAAAACCATCGAAATGTCTGCCAACTGTAGTTTAATTTTATAAGTTGGTTTTTACTGTGGGCATAGAAATTTTGCCTGAAGCGTGGATTCTTGGCCAATTATAAAATCTGGATCCAGATCCGACTGTTGTAGAAAAAATGTTTTTTTTTTTAGCCGCTGTTATTGAGCTGCTTAAGGTGACCTGCTTAAAATGTGTGCAAACTGTATGGAAAGCATACAAATTGCGAAGACTGGAACAGTCTAAAATGCAAATATGTACGCGTACTTTTGCACACTCAGCACATTTTGATTTACTAAAGTTTACTAAATAACACTCACAGACAAAACAATTGCGCATGTGTGCTCGTTTTATCATCTACAGACATACGTACATACATACATACATGCACACTGGCTGCGTGACTTGCACTTGAAAACGCAACATACATACATACATATGCTGCTGAAAAAATTCATTAATTATTTAGTATTTCTTAATTGTTTGTTTTATTTTTGTATTTAAAATTAAATTCAAGTTTATTTTTGTAAATCTCTTAGCTAAAATTTAAATTGATCTTTCTGCTTTGACTAATTGCTAAGTTGCATTCACCTTATTTTTTCCCCCAACCGCTACTTGTTGCTGCTATTGTTTTTTTTTTGCATCTTTCAACATTGTATTTGAAGTTTTCGCAGTTTTTCTCCATTGCTCTACCCTCATTCGAGCGTAAAAAAAAAATATAAACTTAGAAATTAATTAGCTGGCTTTTCCATTCTAATACACCATGTTTAGTTAGTTAATCATTGGTTTTATGTGCGCGAATTTTCGTAAAACGTGTTTTTCGAAATAATTAATAACAAAACAAAAAACATTGTATTTACATTATTATGTACATTTGTATGTATGTCAAACGACCAAATTGAAAAATACATACATACATATGCACAACAATAACGATAAATTATGTAAGCTTTTGAAAGGGTACTAAAGAGGGGCATACATATGTTTGTATGTATATACATTAGGGTGTTAAAAAATTAAAATTTGTAATAAAAAAAATTTTAGAGATCGCTCAAAGTTTCCCATTTATTTTATATAGAGAAAAAAAACAGCATATTTGTAGCGGCCAATGATTAGCGTTGATTTTCCATTTTTTTTTTTTTTTTGCTGACGGTTTCACGCATTTTCTCCCATATAAAGTACGCTCGAAATGTTTTTGGTTAGGAAGAATTCTTAGCCGCTTAAAACTGGCATTTTATTATATTAGAGTTCAAAGCGCTACATCACTGCTTTGTAAAAATTTTCTAAAAATTCTGATTAAAAATTTGGAAATTTTGATAAAAATTTGTCGAATTTTTCAAATTTTTTCACAAAGTTTGACTTTTATAAAAAACTTAGTAAACACTAAAACAGCCCAGATAAAGTTGCCAAAACTAGTCAAAACGCGGCGCACCTATTTCTTTTTTATCCATTAGTGAATGCACATATGCAAGTACCCTATAAACATTCGGACTCACTTCAGAGTCAAAAAAAAGTCTCAGAATTTTGAGTTGCAACCCTCTTTATGAGCTCAAAAAAGAGTAAGATCAAAGCATATTTCCCTTCTTAGGAGGGCACGCCAATACGAGTCCACATTAGGAGTCATATTAGAGTGTGAAATATTAAGCTATTTAGAGTCTTAAATATTCCTTATAAATCTGATTATCAATACACTTTTACTTCTATGTATGTGAACTTCGTTACTCCGAATTTATGACACCAAAAGATTCCGAAAAAAGTTAGTCTGGTTGACTGATCTCGGAATCATATTTATAACAAAAGAAAGACACATTTTAAACTCATAAATTCTGAGCCCTCAGAATCTGTTTAAAGGGTGTACCCTGCAAACCAAAATTCCCGAAATCTTAAGGAAATCGTTAGGAGTATCTGATTTCTGTAACGATTTTTTTACGAATTTTCAAAGAAAATTATATGAAGGGGTTGACACGAACTCGTAAAAAAATTTCTGTACGAAAAATAAAGAAAATTCTGGAAAAATTCTGAAAGTTATTCTTCACATAGCAGCATTATTTTCGTTGCTTCACAGATTTTCTTCCGAAATTTCGTAAAAGAATGGAAGTGTGCGTAATTTATTTCATTTTAGAAAATTCGGCAAAAAATCGAATTAAATCTTAACGAATTCTTTAAAATTTCTTTACAATGCAGAATACTCTGAAAAAATGGTTTGCAGGGTACTTACTGTATGTTTGTATGTATGCACCCCTTAAAAATTAAAGGAATGTAAAAATAATTAGAGCACCTAAATTAACGATTATATAAAACACACTTTCGAAATTGTCTATTATAAAGCCAGCGCGTGGAAACTGTTAAGCTTTTTTATTGCACAAAAAAAAACACAAATTACTAGCAAATTGTTTTCTGGCCTTTAATGATGCATCTAAACTGCGAGTAAAGCGTGCGCCACACGCTATTTGTCATAGGTAAGACCGATTCTTCATTCGAACAATAGTTTGTTACAGCTAAAAGCCCTTAATCTTGCATTCTATAAAACGAACTGTTGAGATATTAATATATAAATTAGTCGCGTGAAAAAATCGTAAATTTTCGGTGCCTGAAGTTTATTTCATTGCATATTATCTTTTTAGATTCCAATAAATCGACGGCCAAACACGACAGATTTTTGACTTTCGAACATTTGTGTTCGCTTACTTTAAAATCATCAGTACAGATGTCATAAAAGGCTAGGAACGGTTAGTTTACAGCTCAAAATTAAGCAGGGCTGTAAACCGATTTTGGAATGCTAAAAAAGAACTGAAATATATGTAAGGTATGCTAGAAAGCAAAAAAAAAAAAAGTTGTCGAAAATCAACACGAGTTTTAAAGCACTTAATTGGACTAAAATTGTATGAGATATAAAAGTGAATAATCGAATTTTTTTTTTAATTCTGATTACTCTGTTTCACCCGTGATGCAATTAGTTGAAATTTGTATAAATATTTTTTTTATTTTCGTACAAAGTTGAAATTTGGTTTTATATGGTTTTTATTTTATGTTTTTATAAAAATTGCATCTCACCTTATCTTTTTACAAACCTTTTCGAAATCAATTCAATAATATATATCAATATGGGAAATGATGGAATTTCAAAAATCTCCAATTCGGAAATATTTATGAATAGGGTTGTCACTTATCGCATATTTATTTAATTTATTATTTAGAAAAAAATGTACAACATTAATACTAATGGATACTAAAAGAAGGCTTTGTTTATATACTAAGGGCCAGTTTCTCTATGTCTGGTTACCTCTAGCTGCGGGTTAAACATCGTTATCGACGTGATCGACTCCATAACATAACGATGTTTAACCTGTAGTTAGTGTTAACCATACATTGAGAAACTGGAGCTAAGTATTATCCCGTGCGATATTTGTGTAAGGTAGCCACTTTTTTGAGATCTGCAGAATTTAATTAAAAATGAAAGGTATTTTTGAGAACTTTTCTCCGAAAATATTTTCGATGAGGGTTGCCACGTTTTTTTGTAAAACAAATTTGTATTTTGTTAATTTAAATAAGAATTATACAGTACATGTACGCACAAAATATGTAGTATTCATGCCAACGCATTTTTAAATAAGGTTGCCAGCTAATTTTTATAAGATATCGAAAGTAAATTTTTTCTTCAATAAATTTTTTCTTCAGGGTACAAACCAAAGGAAAAGTAGTCAAAACTGGTCAAAATGTTGCATTACTTTTATTGTGAAGTTAAGGCCTAGTATAAGCTCCAACCTATCAAAAATCGGGGTTTCAACCCTTATCCAAGATTTTAGTAAAATTATTCAAGTATTAGTCAACTTTTTAATTTTTTCTCGAACAAAAATAGTTATAGGTTATTTAATATATTTATTTTTCAACTTGGACCAAAAAATTTTAGTTGAAAACTATAATCTAGCTTGCCTAGAATTTAGAAATAAATAAACATCATTTCAAACATGCTTAAGTACACTAACTTTGTTAAGTAAACCGAGATAAAAAGTGATACATGTGTATTAACCAGCGAAGCGCAGAGTATAAAAAGTAACTGGCATGTTTACATCTATGACTAATCGTGAAGGGCTTACATACATAAATACATATGTACATGTAGCAACGGTATGTATGTACCAGCTGTATACCATAGGCATTCTTAGAAATCTACCCATGTACATACATACATACAGATCATATGTTTATAAACGTAAAGTGTGTGCACATTTTATGCAATCTAGTGCAAAGGTGTATGCCAGCGATTACTCTGACGCAGATCAAATTTGAACTTGAGTTGATGATTCATCTCTGCGAGATGCGATTGGAACGATTTCACTCGTAATTAAACCTTTGTCGCATAGCGCCACCTGTTTCATGAGCTGAATTTACTGATTTTAAAGTACGTATGTACATACAGTGACTTAAACAAATGACCACATGTTAGTTTTTTTTAAATATTCGAAATTGAATATTGAATTGTTTTGGTTATATTTCTATTCAAATTCCGCTCAAGATTTAACCAAAACTATATAAATCACAGTTTAAAAATTTAAGGAAATTCAACAAATTTTCATTAAAATTTGAACTTTTTAATCTGAATCTTTGGAAAATTATTGGGTATGCATTTTTATAGCCCATAAAATTTTAGTGTAATGAAGTGCAATTTTCCACCGGCTAGAAAATCGCGTTGATTTTTTTTTTTTTTGAGACTGCTTTTGGGGTTTTTTTTTTTATAACAAGTGCAATTTACAAAAACTGGCGTTGATGTTTTGAAATGTTGTTGCTAACAGTCTCTCGCACTTTATTTAGTAAGAATTTCTTCATTATATTGAAGAAAGTGCAAAAATGTTCCAAAGATGCAAATTTGCAAATTTTTTGAATTTTCCTAAATTTTCTGTGAAGTTTAAAACTGTGATTTACATGGTTTTGCCGAAAGCTTGGACGTGATTTTTAACACAAAATAACAAAAAAATTAGCTTGAAAAACATTAAAAACTAATAATAATAAAAAATCAACACTTGGTCACTTGATTGAGTCACGTATGTACTATCTATGTATCAGTATCAGTTGCAGGTTAAAAACATCCAGTTGCTGCTTCATTGCTCAGTTTTAAGTGCATTTTTATTTAGGTATTTCTTTATGACTGGCACAAAACCTAACTTAAGGACATCCTGAATAAAAAACTTGAATTTCAAAATAATAAATAAAATATTGCTCTGCAGCAAACAACGAAATTCAATAAACCACTTGTGAAATTACAAATAAAAGGGTGCGGATCTAACCGTGAAGGTCGTGCAAGGTACTCAGAAACAATGGAAAATTGTTAACCAAAATAAGTACAACAACGCATGTACAAACATAAATACAATTATGGACACAAATTAAATATTTAAAAACAATACTCGTAGTAGTTTGCTTGGATGCAAGGCAATATGCAAACTTACTTACTTACATTACATGATAATACATTTTAACGAGCGGCACTTCACCTGTGCAACCATATTTACAAAAACTTAATATTAATTTGCAAAACTTCGAAAATAAAAATTAATTCATTAGATATGCATGTAAAAAAAAATATGTATTTTCATCACTAGACTATGTGGTGCGCTTATAATTTTGACACGGTGTGTATATTTTACATAAGTAGTTGTTGATCACACAGAAATATTTTAACCGTCCGACTATGTAGACGCAGTTTTTGTATCTTACATTAAATATTCTCTGAATTTCTAAAGCATCTGCAAATTCGTTAAATAAATAAGGCAAAGTTAAGAATAAACCTAAAAGAATAGCAAATTGCTTCAACTGAATCGAAATTTAATTAAATGTTTATTTAGGGAGATATTTTTTGTTTCTACGCAATCAAGCAAAAATATTTAATTCTGAACAAAGAATATGCATAAGAATTTCGTGTTAAAATTCAACTCGTCAAAGTGCCAATTAACAGGGAATTTAAAATAAACAAATATGTAGCACATCTTTATATACCTGCATATGTACATACATATATAAAAAAATTATCTACATACCTATATTAGGGTGCTCATAAAATTTTCCTTTTTTTAATTTCAAGACCCTACCCCACAATTTACTGCCTTTTTATGAGAAATATTATTGGATATTATTATATGTTTTTTTTTTTTGAAATCATTTGGAGGTCGCGACTTGGCATTTTAGATCAGAAAATACGGTTTTGAAGATTTTTCAATTTTTGGATGCCAATTTTTCATTAGATTTTAAATATCGAAACTGTTATGAGAAGAGGACTTACAGGCCTTAAAAATGATGTATAACAATATATTGTTCGATTGGGATTGTTGAGAGTTTTCATCGGGCAAATAAAAAAAAATATTTTCTTTTCTTAATTTTGTAAATTTTTACCATCGCTTATTGCCAAAATTTCAAAACATTTATTTTCAAATTAACTGATACCTCATTTATAGCAATCGCATAAAGTTTGTCGAAGTGAGGTATATTTTCTTAAATACAGCTTTGAAATTAATTGCGTGTGGGCAGTGTTGCCACTCAAAAACATTTTTTCCAACCGCAATTGGTGCGAAATAGCTCTCAGCCTACCAAAATATCACTTTCATTGAAAATGTGATTTAAATATTGTAACATATCTAAGTAGGTACAAAACTTTATTAAAAAAAAAAAATCTAAAGAAATTTACTTGCGCAGCTCTTTTTGGGTAAAATGAAGAAAAAAGCGCGAACTCAAAGTCAAGCTTTGAATATTACATGTTTTTTGTCACTTTTGCTGCACGAATTAAAAGCTGTCAACTATTATTTTCTTAAGGGAGAAGAGGAAAGAACTCGCTTTAGCGAAATGTAAAATTTGGCATTCGCATTATTATTATTTTCTTCTAACTTAAACAAACTGTATGGCCTAAAAGACAGTCTAATCAGTGCAACATTCAACTTCGGTTCAAGTGGAACTGCTGGTCGAGTGATCTGAAGAGTTCATTTTTACGATTACACGGTGCAATCGTCCAATAAATATGTTGTGCATGGTACTGCATTTCGCCAGTGGAATATGAAATAATTCATGACTTCTTTGCTAATTGAATACAAAATATTAATCACAAGAACATATGTGCGGATTGCAAAAATACCGTACGCTCTTAGCGGCTTTACTTCGTACTGCACAGCTTGAAAAATATAATTAACTTGTTAAGCGGACCGAAAGCACGATGGCAATAAATTGACAGATTACGAAAAAAAATACGTACGTATGCATGTATGTAAAGTGGAGCAGCAACAACATAGAGTCAAGGATTTTGCAAATGACAGTAATTTTTTCAACTTTCTATGCATTTTTTTTTTTGAAAAATTTTATGAAAAAAGTTTTAAAAATGTATGTAGGCATGTATTTATCTGCATTAGTATGAACAGATGTGTGTATCAACATTTATTTAAGCGAAGTTAAGATGAAAAGTGTGTTTTTCGAGTTACGTAGATATGTCAGGGGGAATAACCCAAAACATATGGCTGAGCGTAAACGAAAGGCGCGCCAGCTTGAAAAGCAATTTACATTGGTATCTGTCAGATTCTTGGAAATGTTATAAAATTAACATGCTGTTAGTTGGTGATTTCGCCAGGCAAATTTGAGAGTTGGGAAAATAAGAAACAAATAACGGGCAGCTCAATATGCGCGAATAAATTCGGATTTTATTCGCCAAGGTGAAATTTGCAAACAAAAGATGTATGCAAAAGTTTAAATATGTACGTAAGTAGATATTGATATATACACCCCGCGACAAACGATAGTACNCTACGGATTTTATTCGCCAAGGTGAAATTTGCAAACAAAAGATGTATGCAAAAGTTTAAAAATGTACGTAAGTAGATATTGATATATACACCCCGCGACAAACGATAGTACACCAACATTTTTACCAGTTTTGACTTCTTTTTTTTTTATTTTTTTAAGGTTCATTATTTTTATATAAAAGTACAGCCCTTTAACTCACAAATACCATGTACATCTAAATTTCAGACCCTGTACAAAAATTATAAAAATGCCACAAACTTTTCATCCCAATTCCATGCACTTTAATTTTAATTTCTAGAATAATTTTTGATATGCAGTTTTATAGCTTGCTAAATTCTAGTACAATAAAGTAGCTAAAAAATTGCGTTGATTTTTGATAATTTTTTTCCTGACGGTGTTATGCACTCTTTTCCATATAAAAAATTACTTTGTATGGAAGAAAATGCAATTAAAATCCCATAGTACTCCCATAGGAAAATTTTTTTGTCGGTTACAAAAAATAAATAGTTGTGGCAAAATTTCAGACACTATCTTCATTCTTCAGTTAGCGCACGTAAAAATTAAAATTTTTAACAAAAAAAATCGTTTCCGGTACTTTTTTTTAATTTTACATAAATATAACAAATAAAGGAGCAACCTTGTAGCCCATTCCATTTTTAAACGACTTAGCAAAAAGGAAGAGGTTGTCAATTCGTCGGAATATTTTTTTTTTTATCTATTTATATTACCGCATAACTTTGGAGCACGGTAACCGATTTCTATAATTCTTTCTTTAAAGGAAAGGCGGTACCTCAGAGGTGGTTTAAATCCGATCCGATCATGAAGAAATTAACCGTAATCATTAAATTGTATATGAGAATTGAAGTCGCTTTAATCCTTTGCTTAAAAATTACTTGTAGTATAAATAGTGCAAGTTTGAAGTAGCTAGAATATACCGTAAATTTTTGGCAATTTTTTTGTTGAAGGTTTCGTTCATTCTTTGTCGCCGAACACACAACAAAAAAAAAAAACAATCCAAAAATCTACAGTAAGTCCTAGCTACTTCAAACTTGCACTCGTTATACTAGAATTGAATTGGCTACAAGTTTGTTTTTTTATTTCTTACATTTTATTTTTTATTAAAAAAAGTAGCAGACAAATTTTTTTTTTCATTTACCGACAAGGAAATTTTCGTAAGGGACCAGAAGAAAAACATGAATTTTATTTAGCACAGTCTGATATACATACTTACAAATCATTACCTTAGTATAGAAAAGCGCTAACTGATTTTGTTTTGAAATTCAACCGTGTTCACAAGTCGGTAGGTTACTCACTAAAGAAAAAAATTAGTTTCTATATTTATTAAAACCCAGTGTAATGAAGAAACTCCGTACTGAAGAACTTGACTTTTTATAAAAGTTGTATAACTACTCTGTAAAGAAATAAAAATGTTAAATAGGGTCTTTCTATATTAAGGCAACTACATGTATGTGCCTAGTATAAATAGTTATGTAAATACATAATACTAAAAGATTGTATCAGCTGTCATGTAATTAACACCAGCGCCAGAAGCCATAATACATATGTATGTATGTATGTAGATGCAACGAAAAATATATACGTAACAAATTGTGGCTGCAGTTATTAGGTTTTCTTTGCCTCCGGATGCTGTATATATATAAATCAGTTGGGAAACTAGTTAACCTTTCAACATTGAAAATTTCATAAAAATTGTTGCTAATTAAATAGTATCAGTAAACGGAAATTCGTGAGCTATTAGTCATGCAGATGAACATGATGCTTCTGCCACTTCTTTCTGCTAATTTAACTAAGAAAATCTAGCGATGCAATACGAGTATGATCCAATCTATGATCGTACATATGTATGTACATACATACATACAACAATATGTACGACACACATACATATGTATGTATGTATATGGCAATAATAGCACTCGTTATTTTCATGCTGTCACTATTCAAACTTAACGTTTTTTTATGGGTTTGAAAAATTTAATAATACATCATTCGGTATGCGAGTAATTGAAATTTAAATGTACAATCGTGAAATGACACAGAGAGTTACGGAATAATAAGTTTATTAACTACTATGAAAATTCGATAAGCGGGCTATGTAACAGCTGTAGCGAACATTATAGTGAGCTTCGAAGAAATTCATTCAGTTATTAACTTTACGTACTTTTCTAAAGCTTTTTTATATTATAAACACCCGCAGCATTTGGATTTTAATAAGTTACCCTTGTGGGTCTTTAAATACCTACTAGTGAACCCGCGTGACGTTAAAATGCCCAAAATTGAATTTCAAATATATTCCAAATATTATTCAGAGTTATAAGCGATCTGAGCGCCATATTTCATCCAAAGCTGTGCAGTCATTTCTGAGTTAAGAGAGGTCTCGCATAGTGCAGGTTTTTAATTTCATCAAATTTTTAACCACCGATCGGCGGAGCGCCTTGGAAACGATTGAAACCGGCTAAAAACTTACATAAACATATATTTTCACATAATATATATACACACATTTACTCACACATACATTGTTGAATATTTAATGCACAAGGATGTTTTTCTCTTTCGCAAAAGTCGGTCCTATCATAACTATGTAAAATGTGGATATCTTTAAAACAGGAGCAGCTAGGATTTCAATTCAAAGGGATTCTTAACCTAAAAATATCAACAAATACAACCCTGCTTTCAGTTTTTGTCGACATTTTTATGCAACCTATCTTTGCTTCCTGCCCACCGTGCCGATAAAAACGGGTCTTAGTTAAAAAAAAATAAAAAAAATAAATGCTAAGGTCTTTAGTTTGACCTCCCATTCGAAAGAACTGTGCAAATTTAATAACTATCACAAAAAAATGCCTTCCCGTATAATATGCATATGCACTTAGTTAGATCGATATGACTTTTCGAAAAGGTAGTAAACCTAATAGGGTTGCCATCTATTTTCCATTTTAAATTTATAAAATTTTTTGTTTAGAAAGTTAATTATGCACTACATATTTATGAGTATCAAAAGAAAGCTCTTAAGCAAAACATGGCAAGTTATTTAAGATTTAACTAAAAGAACTTAAAATGTATATTAAATTTATTTTTGGGAACTTTATTCCAGAAATGTTTTCGATGAGGGTTTCCAAGTTTTTTTTTCTAGTAGAAAATTGTATCTTATTAATTTCTAAATAGGATCACCACCTAATTTTTAATTTAACTTATTTTTTTTAATTTGTTAAATTTAAATTTTTTTTTTCCCCAAAATATTCTTTTTACAGAATTCTGAGTAGGCTAAGATGTTGAAAATATTTTTTTTTAGTCAGCATACTTTTTAAGTATTATTATTTCCATTTTGTTCCACTGACTATTGAGCTATTTATTAGGTTAAAATTTTAAAGCACTGATAATATTTTCTTGGACGTACTTTATACTTCCTATTGATTTAATGTTAAATAATAAATTCCATTAACAATATTACATAAAAAACATTTATAATTTAAAGCTATCCAAATGAACATTATTTGAAATCTAAACCTTGCACGCTTTTAAAAGTATTTGTTCTCCAACCACAATTTTCTAAAAATTTATAAATCTTTCTTTTGATCGGTTTTATTACACAAATACTCTTACATACATATGTGCGGCATTAAGAACTCTTTGTTGTCATTATTTATCACGAATGCCTTTAGTTGAAGGAAATTTAACATTTCCATTTAACAATGTACAACGTCAAAAAAGCAAAACTTATTTGCATAAATTTATATCCCACCTAAAGTTAAGTTAATAAATAATTCTGATGTAGTATTTCAAAATACACGATTTTTTTATGAATCTGTAATTTGCATCACTACTTGTCATTCATAAACACATTCGCTGACTTCTACATTAAATGATACAAGAGCGGCTTGATAAGTCAGTGCCTTTTCCAAAACATTTATGTTTTATTGACAATTGTAGGTTCAAATTCTAAGCTTTTTTCTCGATATGTATAGGTATTTATTGCAGGGGTTTCTTTTTCAATTGTTATAGGTTTCCTCAAGGCCTTTAATAGGAATTTGTTTCAGTGATGTGCTCTTTATCTTACCTTCGAGCCACTCTTTTACAGGTTTGGAAACCGAAATTAGTCCGAAGTACAGATGGGCAAAACGGTGATTTTACAATCACTGTGAAAACTGTTACTGTGATTTCCTGAAAGCAGTGACTTTAATCGGTGATTCGAATCACTATTTTAGAATTATGTGAATTTTCGATAGTACAGCTTGATACAGCCATTAAAAAAGCCAACGCAATAAGCACTCCATAATTTTATAATACCGTTATTAAAATGCAATTCGTAAAGCTTTAAATGTATATTAGTTTCATATTATTACATTTTTAAATAAAAAGTGACAAGTTTCTGTGTTGCTGAAAATGTAAATATAAGTTATATAAACATTTATTGTATAGATGAGTATTTTGAATTTGAATTTAAAAATAGAAGCATCTCCGTTTTTGCTGGACTCAACCGCGATCTTCTATCTGTTACGATCAACCCAGCCTTTGAGAAAATGCGCTCACACGGAACAGATGTGCAAAGGGCACTGAGTTTTTCTTTAGCGACCTCTGCCAAAACTGGAAACATATATTGGTTTTCACGCCACCATTGAAGAGGATTTGATTTTCTAGAAATTATCCCTACTTCCAGATATCTATGCACCTCTATAATAGCTTTTGACGTAGGTGTTCCTTGTGGCACAACGTTTGCTGCTTTTTTGTCGTGCTCAAACCACACAGAAAACTCATCCGCATTATCGCCAGTCTCTTGAATGTTGCTTATGTCGTGTTGTTGTCCAATTTTTTCTGAAAGGGCTGCAATTATGCTTTTTATCACCCAATCCCTTTCAGGCTCATGAAATGGAACTAACTTAAATCGGGGATCGCAAAATGTGCTGGCAGCTAATGTTTGGCTTCTTTCTATATATGCGAAACGACTATGCAAGCTATAATCTAACTTTTCCAAAAATGATTTAACACAATCGTATAATTCAAGAGTTTTAAGCTTTCCAATTACTTTTTTTAGTCCATTGACAAGAGTTAACACAATTGATGCAGTTTCATAAGAATCGCCACTAAAATCTAAACCTAAAAAAATAGGAAAACGGTGATTTAATATTTTTAATCACTGTGATAAACGGTGACTTGAAAATCGCTGTGAAAAAGTCGCCGATAGTGATTTTTTGCCCATCACTAGTCCGAAGCAGCTTAACTGTCAGAATATGCTGGTTGGGTTAAAAGTTCGTGACTGTAATTATGTATCATGGACGAAATTTACTCTTTCACATTTTCCCTACGAGATTTCCTGATTTCAATTGCGATCAAATGCAAATTAAATGCCGTTGCTTGCTCAAAATTAAAAGGTTTTTGTTGACAGGAGCGATACTGGCTTTAAATGTACTACGCGGGATATTCCAAAAATCACTGACCTATCCAACGGTCCTCTTATGTAGAACTTTTTTTAAGTATACAATTCTAGACATAAATCTGAAGATTTCATATTTAATTGCACTTGCATAAGTATCTATTCGTAACAAATATACTTAACAACAAATTTTTTTATCATTTCAGGGTTTCAACACCAGCCACGAAAATTAGGCAATAAGCAGTGAATACACATCAGTTACAAAGGTTGTGTTGAGAAAGTTGTATGCTAAAAGATAATGCATTTAATTTAAAAATTAGTGGAAAATCATAAAAAAATTAAAAATTTAAATTTCTAATTCAAAAACCGAAAATCGCGGAAAATTTGTTACTTTTTTATATAAAGCAGTGTGAATATGTCGGCCTTAAGAAAAAATGCTACCAAATTTGTATTGAAAGTAAACGCAGCTGATCGACAATAACAAGTGATTAGAAAATA
>NW_016163096.1:0-3022 GCF_001687245.7 Rhagoletis zephyria | reverse complement strand
CAGCTGATCGACAATAACAAGTGATTAGAAAATAAACAACACAAATTATGCCAAAAACGCCAAAATAAAAGGTAGTAAAAACGTTTGTATATAATAAAAAGTAGAAAGGCCTAAAGCTAAAGCAACCAGTAGTTTTTTAAGCCCCATGCAAGCAATAAATAATGCATATATACTACATATGTACGTAAAACAAAAACAGAAATAAATATGTAAATAAAATACAATTAAATAACCAAAAGACCCGCAGCGCAGACGTGTCGGAATTTCGATAATGAGGCGTCAGTAAGCCAAGCGTCGTCGATCAGTACTCGCCTCGCGTACGAGACAAACGTAGAAAATTTGTTTTTCAATAATAAAAAAAAAATATATATATATATATTTATAAAGTCAGTGTTGCGGTGTTGCATTCGTTTGAGCGTTGCTTACTATACATATTATATTGCGCTTGGTCGATGTCACGTGTCGGTGCAATTCAACTATTCGGTGCAATTCAACTACTCGGTGCATTGATGCGCGCGATGACGACGGTGGTGATGGTGATTTTGACGCTCGCTTGCCACTCTTTCGTGTTAACAGCGCCGACTGCCAGGGGTACACGGTTGGTAGCAGGTAGCTGCAACTAGTAAAATAGTCAACAAAAATTCAAAAGCGGGCACACTGGTCGCTTATTGCTGCTGTCTTAACATTCTTACTGCTGCGTTGCGCCAACTGTGCTTTCAACAGCTTATCATCGTTTAATATCGATAAATGCAAAGTATTCACATAAATCCTAAAATCACTTACGTTTGTTCCTTTGTCGCTGCAGCTTTTCTCCTTCAACGTTCGCTGTAGTTATCCTGTAGAGTATTTTATAAACGACGAAATATGACAGTCTCATATGCTGGTGAAGTGCCAAATGGCAGCAGTTTTGGCTGTTTCTGGCGCATTCTATGGAAGTAAGTATTAAAAGTCGAATACATTTTTTTGCTTTTTTTTGCAACTCATATTTATGTATGTACCTATGTATACTAAGGTTGATTCATACGAAAGAAGTTTTTTTTTTTTTGTAAGATGCGGGACTCGAAAAGATTATAGGAGGGCTGCCATGGTTCTGAGTGCCTACGGAAAGAGTAATATCGAAAAAACTTATCAGTCGCATTGGAGATATGCATACATATCTTATAGGGCACCGATATTCACGCTTTTGACGATATGTGTCATTCTAACTTCAAACCACGGCACATCAAAATTTTCCTCGACATTTCGGCATAGTTCGGACTATACAGTATTTACGCGTACGATTTGGTTCTACAGCTCTGAAGTCATCTCGGGCTTATTGGCACAGACCACTCTTTTCACATAGCCTCTGAGAAACAAGTCTAATGGTGTTAATTCGCAAGATCTTGGCGGCCTCATTGTTTCGAGAGGTAATGCGTTCGGGGGAACTTCGTTCGCAATAGGGCCAAAAGTTTCATTAGCATTGCGGCAAGTGGCACCGTCCAGTTGAAACCACATATTGTCCAAGTCCATATCATCTAATTCAGGCCCTAAAAAAATTGTCTTCATATCACGAGAACGTTCACCGTAACAGCGCTACCGGTACCATTTTCAAAGAGGTACAGCTCGATGATTCCGCCAGCTCAAAAACTACACAAAACAATGACTCGTGGACTTTAAGACAGTTGTGCTTGTTAACATATCCGTTTAAGTGAAAATGCCCCTCATAACTTTAACGCGTTGTTCAACTGAGTATCGCTCTATGACTAAGTTTGCCAAAGGCTGTAGTACCAATTGTATGAAAACGAAACAACAAAAAATATTGATATATCACAAATTATTGATGTCAAAATATGTGCATCACCCTATACTTGTGTCAATGTTTGTTGTTTCTTAGGGCCGTTTTCTCAAGTAAGCTGTAACTTTAAAGCTCGCTTTATATTTAAAGGTTGCATTAAAATTTATGATTGTGTCTAAAGTAAAGTATTTGATTATAATAATATGATAATAGAAATGCTCAACTTTAGACATAGCTTTATTTTTAATTCAACCTTTAAATATAAAGTGAGCTTTAAAGGTAACGGTTACTTCGGAAAACGGCTTTTAGTAAGGTACACCTTTTTTTGTCGCATCTGCTACCATATAACGAACAAACACGGTAATTTTTAGCCACTTGAAACTTGCACTTTATTACACTAAAATTAAATGGGGCTTTAAAACTTCATACTCAAAAAATTCTAACAATTCTGAGAAAAAAGTTTGAAATTTGGATGAAAATCCCAAAAAAACATTGTGGCGAACGTTCAAAAATTAAATACTTTCGATATCCAACATGCATATCGAACTGAGTACGAACTCTTAATGAAACTTATGGTCTCATTATGGCAACTTAACGTAACTTACAGGCTCTCACTTCAGCATTCTCTTAAATGGATGTTGCTTATAATTGAACAGCTGAAACTTAGCGTAACATAATGCCACGTCGAATCTGTTTCATTTAGATTCTCTAAGTTCTACGTTCCGTTAAGTTAAGTTAAGTTGCCATAATCAGGCTTTTAGTTTTCCGACGTTCATAGCAAGCAGCAGTAATAGGGAAATATATGTCAATCACTCTGTCTCATTAAAGTTTCAATTCGATAATAGGCTAGATTTCGAATTCATAACGAAGGGAAAATACATTGGATAACGAAGGTTTCGTTTTGCCATTCGCCTACTAACCTATTCCACATACAATATCGAAGTGATATTTGAAAAATATATTTGTTTTTCAATTATTTTCGAATTTTTAACTGGGATTTTTTTAAATGGGATTTGTTTTTGTTTTCTAGTTTTCTATACAGTTTAAAACTTTTCTTTATATGGGTTTTGTCAGAGAATGAACTGTGTTTTAATTAAAAATTCTAAAAACTAAATTAATATGCAATCATAAGTAGAAAACAATATCACTTTGAAATGGGGTGCTATTGTTATGACCGCCACCGTATGTACATACCCTGAAGCCAGTGTTGCCATTGAGAATTTTCAGAAAGTCGCAAAAAAGGGGTTA
>NW_016163095.1:24352-38486 GCF_001687245.7 Rhagoletis zephyria | reverse complement strand
TAAACTCTTGTGTACTTTTAATTCCTAACAAGGACTCATAACTCGCGCCATTGCTGTCGTATTAATTGATAAAAAAACCATCGGAAAATTTGCAAAAACTTTTTTTCATTATATCATTGTCTTCTGAAACTCCCAAAGATAAAAAAATTTAAGAAGCTTTTCAATAAATTAAACAACATATGTTTCGTTTGTTTTAATTCCATGCTACACAGTTACTTTGATATTTATGAACAACCGCTTTCATCAGAAACCCACGAGGTAGGAGTAAGATTTCACCAATCCATTATGAGGTTCGATTCGCTGAAAAACGACTGAATTCTCTGTTGGCGGACTTTTGCTGGTCGATCGCAGCAGGCGAAGGGTACTAAAAACCCATTCGTGCAATAGAAACTGCCATACGTAATTTTTAAGCAAAAAAAAACCGACTTCAATTCTCATATGAAAAATTAAGAGCACCGTCCATTTCTTCATAATCCAATGATTGGCCCTAAACCAAATTAGTATGGGACTACCTCTGAGTACCACCTAAAAGAAAAAATTATAGAAATCGGTTAACGTGGTCCAAGGTTATACGGGAACATACGCAAAAAAATTATATTACGACGAATTGATTAACTCCTTTCTTGAAGTCGTTTAAAAACATATCAGAATGGGATTGAATAGTACCCAATTGCTGGTCTAAATAAATAGTGTACAGCCTAATAAAAATAAGACATATTACGGAAAAAAAGACGAGTCCTAAAGCAAAACAACATATCTGAACAATCAGTTGTATGGGCGCTATATGTTATAGTGAACTGATTTCGATGATTTTCAGAAATAGTTAAGGGAATATCAAAAAATAGTCACGTGCAAAATTTTGGTTAAATAACTTTAGAACTGAGGGAATTATTAACAAAAAAGTTAAAATTTAAGCAAATTTTCAAGTACCGTTATCGCTACAACTGGAGCTAATTTGGCAAAACGGGGACGCCATTAAACTAAGAAGGTCCCAATTAAGTAAGATCAGCTATCAAAACCTTTGCTAAGAAAAACAGTTCAAAACCTGAGCACAATGTTATAAGCGACGAAAATTTCACCGTAAGAGCTCTAAAACTTCCCGCCTAAATATCTAAAATTTTTTACGTGGTACGGATTTTCTGAAAATGGCATCGTATTTAATCTGGAGGCCAAAATTAAGATTACGTGTTTGGTCGTTGAGCTGCGATATTTCAAAAGTTTAAAATTTACCTACAGTGTTATGTTTATAAATAATTTTTTTTTTTCGTTCTCTGATTGCACCACGCTCGATGCGAGTCGCGCGGCACGCGGCATGAAAGAAAAAGCACCCGTGGCAGGAGCGAAAAAAACTAATAACTAGCGACTCCGTGGAAGTTTCTGTGTTTTTTTATACCCGAGCGCACTTGTGCAAAAGGGTATATTAACTTTGTTCACATAACGGTTGTTTGTAACAGCCAAAACGAATCGAGATAGATATAGACAAATGTATACGTAAATGCTCAGAATGAATAGAGAAGTCGATTAAGCCTGTCTGTCTGTCCGTCCGCCTGAGAGATATCTCAACGAAATTTGGTATGTGGGTTTCCATTTATTCAAGGTAGGTTAGTATTGAAAATGGGCGAAATCGGGCTGTAACCACGCCCACTTCCCATATAACGGTAATTTTCAGATATACGAAAACTGCGATATTTTAGTAACTACTGAAGATTATTCACTCAAAAATGATATTTACAATAAATTTTAGACGAAAAATAAGAATATTATAAATTTTTGGAAAATGAACGTAGCCACGCCCACCTATGGTTACACGTCTATACCTTGCTAACCGCTGCACCAATTTCTTCCAAACTTGGCACAATTTTTGGCGTTGGTACAGCATACCAAATGACCAAAAGTTTTAAAAATCGGACAATAACCACGTCCACATACAATATAACGGTAATTTAGAGAAATACAAAATCTTCGATAAATCTGTAAATATTAAAGCTAATTTATTCAAAATTGATGCTTGCAACAACTTTACCAGCAAATACGTTTATGATAAAATTTTGAAAAATGGGCGTGGCATCACCCACTAGAGTGGTTCATAAAAACACTCTTTTTGGAAATTCATAAACCCTACCCCAAATAATTGTTATTTGTGATAAAAAAAGAGACACGAATTTTTTTATTTTGAAAAAAAAGTTTTCTTAGAGGTCGCGCTGGTCTTTTTTTTTATAAAAACGCTGATGTTCTGAATTTTTTTATTTTCTTGACATGTTAAAATGCAGCTAAAAATGTGGTTTTTACATATAATTACTCTGGTATTATTGGGGAACTTTCCCTTAATTACACACCTATCTTGGACTATTAGAATGGGTCTAGTTCCCGAAAATATGCTCTCGAAAAGAGACTAGTAAAATTAAAACGTTGATACTGAACGATTTACGCATTGTCATGGGTTGGAATTTGTTACCAGGGGGTTTCTGGGGTTGCTAATTAGGAATCTGAAGTGAGTTTTTCGAAATTCAAAATGGCGAATCCAAAATGGCGGTCCATTTTTTAAAAAATGATTGGATTTGTTCGAAACTCGGCACTCAAGAGTTTTTGTGGTCGCTGATTACGAATCTGAAGTCAATTCTTTTAAATTCAAAATGGCGGATACAATATGGCGATAAAATTAAAAAAAAGTACTAAAATTAAAACGTTGATACTGAACGTTTTAAACATTGTCAAGGGTCAAACACGTTTCCAGTAGGTTTCTGGGGTTGCTAATTACGAATCTGATGTTAGATTTTCAAAATTCTACCGCCCACTATGACCACATATATGCATTTTGCTAACCGTTCTACCAATTTGTACCAAACTCAGTACGATTATTGTGCTTACCACATGAAAGAAAAAGGTTGAAAATAATTGAAATCGGACTAAAACTACGGCCGCTTTTCATATAACGGTAAATTTCAGAAATGCTTGAAACTTCAATATTCCGAAATTTAAGGACGCTAATTTACTCAAAATTGATACACCCCGGCTTACCCTGTCGTTTAAAGTGCAAAACCGCGTATCAACAAAATGCAGAACCGCCGGGTATTTAATGTTTGGCTCCGCCCGATTTTAGACTTTCTTACTTGTTTCTTTTAAATAATGCATTATAGAATAAGGATTGATATTCATTGTAAACGATTAAAAAATCTGACCGAGAAGTAATAAATATTTCCATTTGTTTACACAAATTTTTTATAAAAATTAAAAATGTACAACATAATGATTATTTGAAAAACTAAAAGAATCAGGCTAAAGCGTGTCTAATTAGCTATTAGCATGAAAAAAATCAGCAAGATACTTGCTATGAATCGGTGGATAATAAATAATTACTGAATTCAACAAAAAAAGCTAATAACAATATGTTATGTAAAACGTCGAATTATGCGAAATTGCTCAAATTTTTATTTTTTTTATGGTTGTAAACAGATTAAAGTGATTTGTGCGAAAAAATCTTGACTGTCCAATTTTGGGTGGCCCACTTGAGAGATTTTCACTCAATATGAGTTTATGACATTCGATACGATACTAGGGTTCCAAAAATCTCATTTTAAACTATCGAGCAAAAAATATCGGTATCGAATGCCGAAAGTATCGATATGGTGTCTTATCGCATAGAAATGGTTCAATGGCTCCGAGATGTATCGTTTATTAAGGGATTAAATAAACATCAGTAAATGCAATTTATGTGCGGCTGTTACTGTAATCTGTCAAAATAAAAACTTTGGTAAAAGATTATTTATTTATTAATGTGTATGTACACATGTATTCCCAGTTATTTCTTACATTTCTACCTTACAATGGTCCGATAAAATTCTTATTGATACAACATCTTTTTACAAAAAGCAGCAACAATAAAACCCTTAAAATGACCGCAACAAAACAAAATAAAAAAGGCTAATAAAAAATTAAAAAGACTATCAATTGCCGCTGCGGTCAGTTTTGCTCCCATTGGCCTCTATGAAAGTGCTCCTTTTGCCCTGCGACATTTTCAATAAACAATTTAGAACGAAACTAATGTTTTTGACTATTACCTGCACACATGGGCCACTTGAGATCACGTGTGGTTGCAATAGTAAGAGGAGACCTTTTATTCGGATGAATGAGAGAAATCTTGAATGAAATGAAATGAAATTAAAAGAATAAAGAAAACGTTTGTCATTCAGCATAAGATTTTTTTATATTCCCTTTTGAGTTGTTATAAGGTAATGTTTCGCTTATATTCTATTGTAGGCGGCATATTGCCTTTGATAAATTACAGTTTAGCTTTAGTAGCAGTACAATGCATAAATGATTCGTTAAAAGCTTTAAGTAAACGCGCGCACTGGATGGCTCTTTCATCATTTATATCGCTATATGTTATCGTTCTCGGGATATTTGATTTTGTCATAAAAGAGTTTAATATTTTTATTGTGCTTTTTACCACGATTGTTTATTAGGAAAAATTGAAAAGGCAAAAAAGGGTTAGCGGTAGAAGTTATAGCAGCTATTTCGGAGATCATCACATCTCCTCATCAGACTTATTTTTTCTTTTTTTCTAGACTTCAGCAGGGATCGAACATCGATCGATGTTCAAAGTCAGAAGCGTTAACCACTGAGCTATACGTACGGGGTTTTTTACTGGATGTCGTTTTCGTACGCCAAAACTTGCAAGAAACTAGCAAAAGAGGGGAAATTGAGAGAGCAAAAATGACAGCTGAACTTGCAAGCTCTACTGGATTTTTACTGGATAAATTTTTACTAGCAACTATTTGGTTGCAAGAAAAACGGCTGACGGCATGATGCTTAATGTAATTCGCATTAACAAAATAATTGTTTGTGGTGCTTTTAGAGTAGCAATTGACAAAATAAACCTGTTTAAATATATAATAAGATGGAAAATACTAGTTTTCTAAGAAAATTGCATCTGAAAATAACAAATTAATCAGCTGTTCATAAAACAAGCAACTTCTTGCTGGTTTTGCGTTTTCGTACTTTCTTGCATATTTCACTCATTGGGAGGGAGTAGATATTGGCTTGCTCTCCGAAATTTGGTTACCTGCATGAACCAAAAATACAAGATCACCTAATCAAAGAAGCAAGAAAAAAGCATGATAAAAATATAGTAAGGTAGAACCGCTGAGAGTCACTTTTAAAATTCTTGACGTTTCCAAACAATTTAATTTTTAAATTTACTCACAAACTCACACACACATTTTCATTTTCAATCTCAAGCAACAACAATTTCGAACAATTTCAATTTTTTATTTTCACTTTTANATGATTTTAAAATGTTGGCAAACTTCAAAAAAAAATCATGGCCGACAAATTGAGAGAACGGTTCTACCTTGCTATGTTTTTATCATGGAAAAAAGTATATTTCTGAGCGTTTTTGACATCTGCCTAAGAATGAAAACAAACAAAGAAAACGAAAAAGGCGCGGTGATTGAGTGCGATTAAGTTGGTATTTATTATAAAATATGCAAAGTGAAACTTGATGACAATTAGAAAAAAAAGTTCATATAATATGGTTTTCATCATTGAAAATGTTTTACAATCGCATATCATTACCACGGGACGATTTTTCAATGCCAACCTTCTGGCCACAAACGTGCACCCATTTTTCACGCAAATTTACGCCTTTTGGCAAACCAAACATGCGCACAAACTTGTTCCAATCACACAGCACTTCATTCTATATCATAAATATGTAATACATTCAATCGCTAAAAAATCACTACGAGGAGGTAGAAGACGGTGTAAACAAAACCGAAAAACGTCAAAAACGCACCGAAAACTTTTTTCTGAAAATCGATTACAAATACAACGATGGCTGATTAGGTGATCTGTAGTCGTTGGTTCCATGGGTTACCTGCAAGTTGCTGGATATTTTTTGCTGGAGAATACGAGAACACAACTAATGTCAGCATGTAAATCCAATGCAGTGCAACTTCGGCGGACCTTATTCTAGGAAAACATTCCTTATCAGGTTGATTCTGGGGACGGTTCGTTCAAAAAATTACATAAGCTTAGCTAGGGCTTCGCCTGGAATTCCTGCGACATTGTTGTCAGGTGAAAGAATTGCTAATTCAGCAATCCCACGTGCAATATTTCCAGAACGTCCGGTAAGGAAAAAGTATTACAAAAATTTAAACTCATTGTTTGGGATGAGTGTACCATGGCACACAAAAAATTGCTTAAAGGTTTTGATCGATTGTCGGGAGATTTGAATGGAAACGTTTAACCATTCGGGAATGCATTGATGTTGCTCTCAGAAGAAGGCAATGTTTGCGCCTGCAATTTCTCGATTAACACTAGCGGGCGAGATAAATGCTTGCCTGAAATAGTCAACATTGTGGAAAGGCGAACATACATACACTGCAGCCGAGGTATTCTCGCGACAAATACTGGATATTGGGAATGGAAATGTGCCAGTCAATGAGAGATTAACACCCCTATTCTGCAACTCTTTCGTATTCGGATTTTGCTACGAATCGTAGAGATAGTATGCTGCAATCCGAAACGTATTTTCGAAATTCGTAACAATGGTATGCCTAAAAACGAACGAGTAAGGTTTTTTGCGTAATTTTGTACGAAAACAATTCTGTATCGGAGGCGAAATAAAAGATTTAAATCGATGTGTGTTTGCAAGAAATATTAGTCGTGTTCATTTAAACAGATAAATTTGCCTTTCGCATATACGTATATTTTTATCCACTGCTTTATATAAACGAGCAAAAAAGAATATTTGTTGCCCCTTATCGAGAAACTTGGGTCCGGTTTAGTTAATGTACAACGATTTTCGGTTGTTGTGTCCAAACACATAACCCGTATCCAAAAACTTTAACATACACATATAATCAAAGGATTCCCATTTTATTTAAGATAAATGTTTCAAATTTCCTACCACTAGCTTATTAATAAACTCGGTTTGCACTATGCACTTTTTTGCAAATTTCGACGTGGGTTCTGCGCAAAAATACTGTGGACGGCGTAGCCGGAGTGATATGCACAAGAGATGTTGTATACTTTTGACATGCGGAAGCCCCTCTTCTCCGCAACACTGAAAGGAGAATTCTACTTAGTAAGCGGTATAATCCCTAAGCGCCGCCGAAGGCGGAAGCAAGCGCAACAGGTGGTGGACCTAACAAAGTGCATGTGTTCAATGGCTTGGAAGAAGCTGTTATTGCATTAATTGGATTGAGAACCAGAGCTTCAGGCATAGGAGGAGTTCTGGCTTGTGGTTCAACATTTCAACCAGAAGCTGACATAGATGCGCCCATGGTTACTAGGCCCGACAGCTCCGCATACCTTTGTAAATCCACTGCCATAGCGCCCGCTTACTCTGCTGCTACAATTGCAAATACATCAGAATCCATAATTTTCCTCGAAATATGTAAAATTAACAAATTTTGCAATAAACAAGCACATAATGTTTTTTTAATTCCTTTCCACTTTGTTTTCCTTCATTCAGCTATCTTCAAAAAACAACTGATAGCTGGCAATGCTGCACATGTTTCCGCAAGGGTTGCAGCATGTGGATGTTTCGTTTATCGAAAGAATGTGACTTGATTTTTGAACTCGATTGATCTACCAGGGATGACGGAACATACTGAAATTGAAAATAGGTGTGTCAATTATCATGTTGCAGTAACGACATTGATGAAGAACGTAGTGTAAGCAGAGATTTTAACGTGGCCTTTCAAAGGTGAAGAATTCCCATGATTCCGACCGATACACAGTTTCAATTTAAAAGGTTGCAATTCCCAATTCGATTGGCATTCGGAATCGCAATCAATAATGCCCAAGGTCAGCCTTTAGAAAAGTGTGGTTTAGATTTAGATGCGGATTGCTTCTCAGATGTTGCATGTTCCCGTGTCGGCAAACCAGATATCCTTGATATCTATGCAGAGAATTGCAAAACGACAAATATTGTGTGCACACAAGTACTTATTACAAAATCAAACTTATATGAAACGTATGCTTTGTTTCGTTAATCATTTATCATCTACTTGCCGGCCACGGATGCGCGAGGCTTCGCCATGCGCTGAGTGTATGCATAAAGAATGTACCTTTACGTATTTGGAGAAAAAAATCATGTCATCATGTACTTCGTTTATTATTAACCGACTTCTAAAAAAGGAGGAGGTTATCAGTTCGTCGGAATCTTTTTTTTTTTTTTTTTTTTTTATGTATGTTACCGCATAACTTTGCACCACGTCAACCGATTTCAATAATTCTGCAACGATAATGCAGCAATAATTGCAACGGAAAGGTAGTGTCTCAGAGGTGGTCCCATACTAATTTGGTTTAGATCCGATCATTGGATCATGAAATATATAGATATATATATAGTTTTTTAAGTCGGTTTTTTTTTGCTAAAAATTACTTGTATACATAAAAAATATTGTCTTAATCCGTTCAGTAGCGTGGTTAAAATATATCTCGCCTTTTCTTTATACTATGTATAGATGAAAATACATATATTCAAATTAGCGAGGGATAGAAGAGGAAAGAAATACGCGAAGAAACTAAACAAAAACATCGAAGTAAGCCTATTTTTAATATTTTTATTGAGCTTTGTACCACGATTGTTTATTAGGAATGTACATAGCTCAGTGGTGAACGCTTCTGACTTTGAACATCGATTACGCAGGTTCGATCCCTGCTGAAGTCTAGCAAAAAAATAAATCTGATGAGGAGATGTAGTGATCTCCGAAATAGCTGCTATAACTTCTGCCGCTTAGACTTTGTTGCTTTTTCAATTTTTCCTAATAAACAATGGTGGTACAAAGCTCAATAAAAATATTAAAAATAAAATCTCAATAAGCCACAATAACATTAGGCATGCTTTATTCAACCATCACAAGCAAATAGCTAAATCTTGGTCAAATAAAACGAAATTAGCTTATTTCCTATGTTGGCCTAATTTTGACAGTTGTTTGACTGCAAATAGTGTCAAAGTAAGTTTTTGCCTCTTTCTGATTGGCTGAAGGGGAAAATTTCTGATGCTGAATGTCACTGCCTCTGTTTAGAGCTGTAGCAAACCGTATGTACTCGTTACTGAGTAACGAATACAACCCCTGACTCGAAGTACCGAATCGTTACTCACATAATAATCTCGTTACTCGCATGTTCCGTATATGCACCATCATCGGGAATCAATAAAACACAACATATTGTGCGGTACCGAAACTGTTTTTCGTATCGATACTGAAGTGTATTGAGTGTGTATGTACGTACATGCATGCATGATTCGTTTGAGGTACAAGTGCTTGATTGTTCAAATTGTTCGAATCGATACAAAAGTATATTACGTGTACGNTTACTCGCATGTTCCGTATATGCACCATCATCGGGAATCAATAAAACACAACATATTGTGCGGTACCGAAACTGTTTTTCGTATCGATACTGAAGTGTATTGAGTGTGTATGTACGTACATGCATGCATGATTCGTGTGAGGTACAAGTGCTTGATTGTTCAAATTGTTCGAATCGATACAAAAGTATATTACGTGTATACATATGTATATATGTACATGTATGTATATGTATGAATAAACATTTCCTTACGCTGCAAGAATCGTTGCGATGATTCTGTGAGGTACAAGTGCTTGTATCAAAAGCAACGAGTAAAGTAACGATACGAAAGATACGGGTGTTGATTGGATTAGTAACGAATACATACGGGTACCCGAAATTTTGTTACTTTTACAGCTCTACTCTTGTTCAATATACAAGCCAAGATAGCATTTTATAAGCCAATATAATTATGCTGGGTAAGTCCTCCATACAAAATAAGCTAAANTCAAATTGTTCGAATCGATACAAAAGTATATTACGTGTACGTGTATGTATATGTATGAATAAACATTTCCTTACGCTGCAAGAATCGTTGCGATGATTCTGTGAGGTACAAGTGCTTGTATCAAAAGCAACGAGTAAAGTAACGATACGAAAGATACGGGTGTTGATTGGATTAGTAACGAATACATACGGGTATCCGAAATTTCGTTACTTTTACAGCTCTACTCTTGTTCAATATACAAGCCAAGATAGCATTTTATAAGCCAATATAGGTAAGTCCTCCATACAAAATAAGCTAATAGCTTACATTTCTGGACAAATAAAACACGGCTATTGACAAATACATAGTTTAGGAACATGATTCAATAATACAAGGTTCGATAAACTGACAGTTGTCTCTCTCGCACCGCTCCCTTAGAAGTGGAACCGTGTTGCTTCTTTGCACATTTACATGGAAACAGTGTAGCTTTGGTGTGAAATAGAAGTATGAGCGTTTGTGCAATATATTTATTGGTATATGCATATGAAGCATATTTAACTGATGAAAACATAAACTGTTTTTAAATGGGATGTTTACATCAATCTCGTAGTAGTCTTATTGAAATTTTGAGCCATTTTGAAGTAATTATACAGCTAAATAGCACATAAATTACGTAACGCACATAGAAACATCAATATTACGTTCACGANACCGTGTTGCTTCTTTGCACATTTACATGGAAACAGTGTAGCTTTGGTGTGAAATAGAAGTATGAGCGTTTGTGCAATATATTTATTGGTATATGCATATGAAGCATATTTAACTGATGAAAACATAAACTGTTTTTAAATTGGATGTTTACATCAATCTCGTAGTAGTCTTATTGAAATTTTGAGCCATTTTGAAGTAATTATACAGCTAAATAGCACATAAATTACGTAACTCACATAGAAACATCAATATTACGTTCACGATTTCGGTTAAAATGCCAGATTTCCTGCAAATACATTAGAATTTACAAAAGGAATTTCACTGCTTATTGCCTACTTTACTAACCTTATATTATTGAGTCATGCTCAGGGTTGCCACTTTGGTAAATTGTTACCAAAATTGGTAGAAAAAATTTGGGTTGGTAAAAAGGTAAATTTTTTCTCATTTTGGTAGATTTTTGATGAACATTCCGTTCCCGATTTATTTTTCGTAGTTATCTTTAAATATATTATAAATTTCTTTGCATACTTTTTATATAATTAATTTTATATAATTAGTATATCGATATAAGGCGAAAATATCGCCTTCAACTATATATCTATTCAAAACTAATTTTACTGGAATCCGGAGGAGCTTTTGATTGCCTAAATATTTTAAATGATTATTTAAATATAAAAAAAAAATGACAGGTATGTAATTACGCATTGATTGTTCGCAAAAAAAATTAAATCAACGCCATTTTCTATCGATGGAAAAAAAGTATAAAAAAATCAACGGGAGTTTTAAACAGCATATACTCATATAGTATTTGCTTTAAAACTCCATACCTTAAATTGTTCTAAAAATTCAGAGTAAACAATTCGAAATTTAGACGAAAATTTTTGGAATTTTTCTATATGTTGTATATAGTTTGAATCCTCGATTTTTATGGATTTAGTGAAAGCAATAAAAAAAATTTACTCGAAAAATATTGCGAATATTAAAAAAAAATCATTTTTTTGAGTCACTGTATTTGTCTATAATAACTCGAGTTGAAGTTTTTCAAATAACGAAGTTTCCTTGTTGCCTTTAGTTTCATCACTTCCGCTTTTGGTTGAAAGAAACTCAGAATATGCCAATAATATGCCACAAATACCGTATAACTAGTTAAATAACAACTAATTTTTAGCAAAAAAAAAACCGACTTCAACTCTCATATAAAAAATATATGTATCTCATGATGCACTGATCGGATCATAACAAGATTAGTAAGGGACCACCTCTGAGACACTACCTTTCCGATGCAAAAATAATTATCGAAATCGGTTGACGTGGTCCAAAGTTATGCGGTAACATACATAAAAAAAACAAATTATTCCAACGAACTGATAACCTCCTCCTTTTTTGGAAGTCGGTTAAAAATAACCCAGCGGTAGGTGCAGCATTTTTTTTGGGCTGGCTTTCCGAGAAATTTTGCCACTTATACTTATTACTTTAAACGAGTAATTCTTGTGTATATATATATATATTAGGACGATCCAAAATGACTCACCTATTTACTGAGAAGGAAATTCTCCCATTTGGAAACATTTTTATTTAAATTTTAAAAGATGTCGGTGTCCATTTGAAATTTTCTATGTAAATAACGTGTAAAAAAATTGTTTTCATTAAAATGTTATAAATTTTGAACCATTAAAAAAGTTATAAAAGAGGGATACAAGTTTTTTCTGGGCATATTCTTGTAGGGCATTCAATTCTCTAAAAAATTACACTGAAGTTGGTTGTCTTAGGGACGATTAAGAGTATTAAATATGATAATGATATTGCTGAACGAGGTATAGCATTGATACAAAATTATAATCGAACTTTGACGAAAGACGAAGAACAAAAGCAGTTAATTACTTTTGCAGGTAATAAAATGAAAATTAAATAATTTAAAAATAAATGGTCAAGACTTGTTAATATGTGGCAGTGTACTATTAACTTGCCTGACTCGTGTTTAGAGAAACTTTGAATTGTTAATTTATTCGTTATTTATGTTTAAAAAAAATAAAAAAAAATTATATATATAAATATGTATTCGCTATAATATATATTATAGTTCTGTCAGTTCTGTTCTGTCAGTTCTGTCAGTTCTGCCTTTTCCAAGTTGGATAAGGAAGCAAAGCGATTCGGTCTGGCGGTCAACGAGGACAAGACGAAGTATCTCCTGTCATCGAACAACAGTCAGGGCATTCGATCCTTGGCATCCACGTCACTGTTGACAGTTATAATTTCGAGAAAGTAGAGAATTTAGTTTACTTGGAACCAGCATTAACACCTATAATAATGTCAGCATGGAAATCCAGCGCAGAATCACTCTTGCCAACTAGTGCTACTTTGGACTGAGTAGGCGATTTAGGAGTACGACGTATGAACCCACACTCTATAAGTCACTTATCATGCCCGTGTTGGTATATGGCGCCGAAGCATGGACAATGACAACATTCGATGAGGCGGCTCTTGGAGTATTCGGGAGAAAGATTTTGCGGAAGATTTACGGACCTTTACGCGTTGGCGATGGCGAGTACCGCAGACGATGGAACGATGAGCTGTATGAGCTTTACAACGCCATAGACATAGTGAAGCGAATTAAAATACAGCGGCTTCGCTTGCTTGGCCATGTCGTTTGAATGGACTCCGATGCTCCAGCTCTGAAAGTATTCACCTCGGAACCCACTGGTGATAGCAGAGGAAGCGGGAGTCCCTACTGCGTTGGAATGACCAAGTGGAGAAGGACTTGGTTCCACTTGGAATTTCCAATTGGCGTCAGTTGGCCAAGAAGAGAAACGACTGGCGTGCTTTGTTGAACTCGGCCAAAATCGCTTAGGCGATTACAGCGCCAAATAAGAATAAGAAGAAGGACTTAGTAACTTTTCACTCTAAGTTACATAGCGATATGTATGTGTGTTTTTTAAGAAGTTTCACTTCTATCACGTGTACGGTGCTGCACTCGTGATTTTGAACTAGTGCTTTTTTCTTCTCAAGTATTTTTGCTCAATGGCAATTTATACATATGTAAGTAGTAGCGGCACATTGGGTTAACTAAATGCATTCATACATACTAGGGATGTTAATTTTATCGATGTTTGCGATCTTGGGATTTACAGGACATCGTTCATACAATCCCGGGATTAGTCCCGGGATTTAGACATTCATTATTTTCCAACAAATAAACATGAAAAAATTTCAAAAGCGAAATAAAGTCAACAAAAATTTGGAAATAAAGTCATTAACGCTATTTCCTCATTCAAATGGAAATGGCGTCAACCGTTGCTTAAAGTATGTCGATTCATAGAAAAAAATGTTGTTCCTACAATAAACATTGCCCCGTAAGTGTTGTTTTTTAACAGATGAAAAAGGTTATTGCCAAATCCTCAGTGTTGTGATATTAATCCACACACAATCATGAACTACCACCAATTGATTTTATTAACAAGTAATTGTTAGCAAAAAAAAACCGACTTCAACTCTCATAAAAAAAAAAATATATATATATCTCATGATCCGCTGATCGGATCTTAACCAGATTAGTATGGGAGCACCTCTGAGACACTACCTTTCCGATGCAAAAAGAATTATCGAAATCGGTTGACGTGGTCCAAAGTTATG
>NW_016163095.1:15065-24327 GCF_001687245.7 Rhagoletis zephyria | reverse complement strand
CTTCGGTAAAAAAATTCTAAAAAATCAACCTAAAATAACCTAAAAGTTATAGCCCGCATCGAGGTACTTAAGCGGGTTCTTTTAAGTACCCAACCCGCCTAAGTACCTCAAAAAGCTAACATTTTTCGTGAGGTACTTAAGCGGGTTTTACTGTATACATTGTAAACATATTAAAACACTGCACGGATACAATTGAATTGCCCAACAAGACATTTGTTACCAGCGCAATTACTTACCCCTACAAGAATTGTGTGATGGAAACTAACACATTCTCATTTATCTTACTAATACATTTGCAAATTTTGCGTTGGTTAAAAAGACACCATTAAATAAGGACAAGTTGGAGGAAGATGGAAGATCACATGTACACAGATGTTTACATAAGATTTTTCACCCCTTTAGAATTTGATAGAAACTTGTAGGTAGCCAGTGACAGAAATCTCTATCAGTCTTGCCACTCAAATGATTTGTCAAATGATAGTCACTGTTCTTGCAGGGTACTCTCTTTATCTCTCCATTCTCTTGTTGAGTGCGGGCAAACACAAACCGCTTGGAGTATGCGTAAGGTCGGTGTTATGCAGACAAACTTTTGTTTGCCAAATTAAATGGCGGCTGCTCAGTTTGCTCGGAGGTGGTTATGTCGAGTTTGGCACAGGGTTGCACGTTCATTATGGTTTTCATGGCTATTGCCAACACGAAATGAGAATTTCAGATGTACAGAACGCTCACAATTAATATATTTTTTATGATATCGTATAGGCAATTAACTGTGCCCTAATCTTTGAAGCTCCTACAGCATAAATTCAGTTCTCTGGCTTTCGGTATCACAGCCATTTTTGTGTATAGCAACAATTGCCTAAAATTTGTGAGAGTCGCCAAACTCGCTCTCTCCGAGTTTGCTGCAACAACAATTGCACGCAGTTTGCCAAACAAAATTTCTGCATAACACCGACCTAAGTAAAAAACCGATCAATAGCAAGAAAAGAAGTATTGGCTTTGCAAACACAATTACCTCGACTGAAAAATATCCGCAAGCAGCGTACTGTGCTTGCGAGTATTTGAGTATTTTCATAGAGCTGTTGATTGTCGGTGTTTGGGTTATGCTACCCTGTGGCAAAATCTCTAGTTCTGAACTGGTGCGCTTCTAGTACATTTAGACCCAGTACTGATTCGCGATAAATCTCTTTTGCATGCAAGCAACTGGCGAATTTAACATGGCGATGTCCTAGGAAGTGTATATTGCCCCCCGCTGCATCCCTTTTTCGATAGTTTCGAACTAGTCCTAAATTCTACAGTTCCGATTCGGTTCTAAAATCGACAGACGAAAGAAAAAAGTATCATGATTTTTCAATCTTTTTGGTTCTTCCTTGTGTGCGATTTTAACTTTTACTGGAAGAAATTTATTTTCAATTTGAAATTAAATTTGTTTGAATGATTGTAAGAAATGTACGTTTACATACCTTTAGCTGTAGCTGAGTTTGCAGAGGAGCTCGCTGTTATTTCTTAGATTCCAGACGGTCCCAAGATGTTGAAATGTTAACACAAATTTTAGTTTTGTATTACCAAACTATGAAAAAGCATCTGCGAAGCACAGAATAGAAGCGTATTTGAACGAAAAAGCCGCCGAACACATATCTATGTAAAGTAAACAAGCCCCCGCTGCATCCCTTATTCGATAGTTCCGAACTAGTTCTAAATTCGAAAAATAAGATCTAGTTCGTTCTGCATCCCTTTTTCTATAGTTCCGAACCATTTCTAAATTCGTCACTTTAGATATAGATTTCTAGTGAAAAAACTGAACAAAATTAGTTATTTAATAGTACCACTTTTCGCCGATTTTGGTAAGGAAAGAAAATATAAAATTAACAAAAGAATGATTTTCAAAAACAAATAATTATGTATGTATACGCCAACCATTTATTGAAAAGTTTTGCAATGCAAGATTTAAACGTTTTGCAATATTAAATATTCTACAAACTTCCATACAAATTTCTAGCTTTTTCATTAGATTTGGTTGGATATGCAGCTTACTGGCCCATTCAATTTTAATAGAATAAAGTGCAAGTTTGAAGTAGCAAGAACATAGAGTTGATATTTTGGAATTTATTGACGGTGTCAGTCATTTCTTCCATACGAAGTATATTAACACGATTCTTTTTATATGGAGAAAATGACCAACAGCTTCAACAAAAAAAAATTACTAACATCAACGGTTAGTCTTGCTTTGCAAACTTGCACTTCATTGTACTAAAATTGAATGGGCTACAAAAGGTCATACTTAAAACTATTCTAAGTAAACCAATAAAAGAGCTCGAGATTTTTACGAAAAATTTTTAATTTTTTCTTAATATAGCTCAAAGTCTCAAGTTTGGATTTATATGATTTTTCTTAAAGAATAAACTATATTTTTATAAAAAGTAATTGAAATAAAATAATAAAAACAATGTATAGGCAAAACTTGTCAATATGTGAGTTGTTTATAATCGTGAAACATACATATACAGAATATAAGTTCAAATTTTTTTAATATATATACTTTTAACCAATGCCTGAATGGAAGGAACATTATCCTGTTATATTTGCCTATCGCATCGCATTACAGAGTAGCCCCCCCCCTCCCCGCCCCAGCAGTTTAAACTTTGAGAGAAAAGTTCATTTGGCACGCAATTCCTTTTCAGGTGTATTTTTTCTTCGGCTTTGTATAAAAAAATACAAAAAAAGAAAAAAACTGTATAAGGTTGGTCAAATGAATGGCCGTCCTAGTCACCAGTTCCGAGTCCATTCAATTTTTGAGTATAAGGCCTTATGTTGGACAAAAGAGGAATAAAAGGGACTAAAATGGTTACAGAAGATTTGGATTAAATTAACTGACGAAGACCTGCGTGCCAAATGAATTTTTCTCTTAAAGTTTACACTGGTGGCAAATGTGAATAACGATTAAAATTTAGAAACTAGTTAATATAACTAAAGTAAAATCTGTGGAAAATTAATAATAAAATACTTTTTTCGCAAAATCTATAAAGGACCCTTTTATTTCTAAAAAAAAGCTGGGTAACAGTTATTCGTCGCCACGCTGTAGAATTAACGATAAAAACGTGTTTTGAAATGTTAAAAAATTACTTACTTGTATTTTTTTCTCCGCGCATAGATCGTAAACCAAGAAGTATATTTATAATCTTTCCATCTTTAATGTTGTGAACTGTTAATGCTAAATATGTTTTCCTTAGAAAATTGTCGGTCCAAAGATCTGTTGTCAGTCCATATCCATACATTTTGGCATACCCATGGTCGGCTTTTACTTTGTTGAAATATTCGTCGTATATATTTTCTATATTTCTTGATATTGTAGTGGGATGCGGCAGCGCACTTTCAACATCGATGTTTTGACTATATGTCACACCGAGATGAGCAAAAGATTCTAGTAATTTTATCTATATATGTCTTTAACTATTTTGTACGGGCTGCAGTTCTTTATGACCCAACCGGTTATAATTTCCAATGCTTCTCCTTTATGTCCTGCGGTTATATCCACTTTATTTACATTTTCGCTGTTACTATTCATTGAGTATTTTATAACGCACTTGTGCTTCAATACGTTTGAGGTTGATTATTTGCAGTACTTTAATACATTGAAACACGTTTTGCACGCCACAATATTTGGAATTTGTTCATTTAATTCATTAACTACCATTCCAAATACCTCCCAAACTTTGCTTTTCCCAGTACCCTTAGAAATTTTAAATTCGCCGCTAATAATTTTTTCTCTTATGACACTATTATTCAAACTACTACTGAAACAAACGTTTGTAGCAGGTAGATCGTTGGTAAATGACTGCGAACATTAATACATTAAAATGATAGAAGCGAAATAAGTATTTAAATTAATATTTACGTTGTAAACCTCCATTATGGAAATTTATTAATTGTGCGCATGCGTTGCCAGTCAAGTCGCAAACGACCAAATACGACGAGGAATTTCGCATACACACCCTGTGGGGAAAATCTCTAGTTCTGAACTGGGGCGCTTCTAGTACATTTAGACCCAGTACTGGTTCGCGATAAATCTCTTTTGCATGCAAGCAACTGGCGAATTTAACATGGCGATGTCCTAGGAAGTGTCAATTGCCCCCCGCTGCATTCCTTTTTCGATAGTTCCGAACTAGTCCTAAATTTTATAGTTCCGACCCAGTTCTAAAATCGACAGACGAAAGAAAAAATTATCATGATTTTTCAACCTTTCAGTTCTGTCGTTTTACATTATTTTCAAAGAAACGTTTTTTTCAATTTGAAATTAAATTTGTTTGAATGATTGTAAGAAATGCACGTTTACATACCTTGCTGTAGCTGACTTTGCAGAGGTGCTCGCTGTTATTGGTTAGATTCCAGACGGCCCCAAGATGTTAATATGTTAACACAAAGCTTTGTTTTGTATTACCAAACTATGAAATAGCATCTGCGAAGCACAGAATAGAAGCGTATTTGAACGAAAAAGCCGCCGAACACATATCTATGTAAAGTAAATAAGCCCCCCGCTGCATCCCTTATTCGATAGTTCCGAAATAGTTCTAAATTCGACAAATAGGATCTAGTTCGTCCTGCATCCCTTTTTCTATAGCTCCGAACCAATTCTAAATTCGTCACTTTCGATATAGATTTGTAGTGAAAAAAACTGAAAAATTAGTTTCTTAAAAGTACCACTTTTCGCCGATTTTAGACTGGTGGGGATCTAGTTCCTATCGGACTAGTTCCTTTTTGGCGATAAAGACCTAGTACGGAACTAGAAATTTGATTCACTAGACCGCGGTTTCCCTGCAGGGCATGCACCACAAGCACTTGCGATTACTACAAGCAAGCGTGTAATATTTTCTGTACTCGTTGGCGTAGCGTCGTGTGCCTGTATTGCGCGATCGTGGCAAGTAGTGTACGCAATTTGGCTCAACAGAAGAAGTATGACTAGCATTTGCACTTGGGATGAAGAGTAGAGGCTTTGTGCGGAGAGAGATAAGCATTCTACTTGGGAGCAGTGTTGCCACAAAGAATTTTACTTTTTTACCAAACCTCTAAAAAAAATTACCAAATTCAGAAAAAAATTACCAAATTTTTATGAGCATAATATTCTAAACAAATTGGAAATTATTTTTCGACGTATGTAGATAATACACCACGTCTGGGATTGTGGCCAGCTTAGATCTATTTATATTTTTCGACCGAAAAATGAGTTCTGAGAGATGAGATTACAACTCGAAGGAGGTAGTTGCTCATATTAGGTACAAGCAAATGAAAGGAAAATAACAAAAACGAATAAATAAACATTGCAGATCACCTCTTGTCGAAAATATCTAAACTCTTAACTGTAGTTAAGCGTTTGGTGGAAATGGGCTGTAACATACAGTCTTTTACATAATTTATTTTACATAACTTAAAACCAAAACATGAAACCAGCAAATGTATCGTTAAACGGTAGATAAAATTTACTTTTACTATTTTATAAGTGGGTCACATTCGTACTTAATCGCAAACTTTTAATTAGTCCCGTGAAATTATTTTCTTTCACCATTGGTTCCGGCAGGTAAAAATGATCCAAAACCCAGATTTGTGGGACTGTAGGGGCTGTGATCGAGCCGCCATATTGGGAAAAATGGGTGGTTTCCTGCTATATTGCAAACTCATACTAAAAGTTCTGAGTTGTCAAGGCAAATTGTTACATTAAAGAGCCCTTTCAATTTTTGGCTATCTTAAGGTGTAGATACATACATATGTAAGTACATAAGCAAATTTTTTTGTTTTGTGCAATTGTCAGAAGGTTCAAAGTTATAAATTTTTATATGCAATAAGTTAGTATTAAAAACTTAAAAGAAAAGACTTACGTTAAAAAACTTACCAAATTGAGAAAAAAATTACCAATCTACCAAACTCCTCCTAAAAAGAAAAAAATTACCAGTTTTGGTAAAAAATTACCAAAGCGGCAACGCTGCTTGGGAGTAGAGTACAAAGCAAAGAGTTCTTGCAAGCGTGGAAGAGACAAATGTAATTCTGCAACCATGGTTGCCACAATTGGTAACTTTCTACCAAAATTGGTAACTTTTAAGCGGTTTGGTAACTTGGCAACTTGTGTTTCATTTTGGTAACTTTTGCATCTATTTGCATTACTAGAAAAAAATTAATTATGTTTTGCATGTGCGTAATTATAAAAACCCTTCGAGTTTCAGTGGCAACACTACTGACACTTCTACAAAATTACATCGATAAAATTAGAGTTATATTATATTCGAATACTGGAATACTTCTAAAACAACTATCGAATTTTCGCGATAAATTTTGAATTCTCCCATCTCACAGTTAATACCGAAAATACTCTTTTCAACAATAGGACAGCAAAATTAGTATTATTACGATTATCCTTGAAACCTCGTCCGGATTTCCCAAATTCTTCGGTTCTTATCGCTGGATTGTTAAATAAATGCTAACGATGACCGAATTGTAGTACAATTAACTTTATTGTACAACAAACAATTTACAATACTTGCTAATACAGTAAAAAACACTTTACAATACTTATTAAAGCAATAACAACGCTTTACTACTTGTTAACACAATTAAACTTATAGCTTGCTTATTCGCAACTCACTTCTCTGCTCACTTTACTTGTAGCTTGCTGACTTGTAACTAACTCAACTTCGCTATGTCGTGGCTCTTATATACCTGCGCTCGCACTCATGGCAGCTCTCGAGCGTTCTGAAGTTCATCGCTCATTCTCTTTCTCTCGCTGTTCGCAGTGTTCATCCAACTTGACGTTTCTCTTTGTGAAACATTCTACGTCATTCCTCGAACATTCTGCATATTTCTCGTTGTTCGCTTTGTGTTGCCGCAGTATTCGCCACACTGCCCTCCACCTAAGTCCGATCGTCCCGATCAGACTCACTTGCCGCTCCGACCGCTGCAAGTATTTCCAAGTGGACCACTTTCATCTTGGTCCTAGGTCTCCCTATTGTCTGGATTCGATGCACTGCGTCTTGCAGGCGTTTGTCAATCTTAAACGGATCCCTCCAGTCAAGTCTTTGCTTCGAGGTAAAGCTATTCTTCTGCTGCGACATGTACAACCACAATGCGTTACTGGACATTGCTTCCGGCTAATCTCCGGGAGTGCACCATTTCACATGGTCGTGCTTCTGCCGGCCACTAATGGTGACCACACCTTGTCTCTTCTCGTGGGCACTCTTTTCGCCAGATCTATGCTGCATCATCTGTCCATGACACCCAGACTCAAGCCTTCGTGCTGCACTGCCTTTAGTACATCTTGCTACATCCGGCTCCTTACGCTGAAGCTTCCGCTGTCGTTTCGTATTTCGCTCTTCCGCCAATGCTAACTTCATCGACCGGACATGTATAATCTCAACCTTGGCTTCCGGCTTAACTGCTCGCCTTTGCCGACCACCTTTTTCGGGACACTTCAAAGCGCGCCTACTGCTTCCACAGACGTTTCTATTTCCGGCCACCGGCGTATCACCATTGCAACGTGGTTCTGTGGCTTTCCTCCTGCCGGAAACACTGCCTGCCTCGCCATGACCACTTCCTTGTTGCGACCTCTTGTTCACTGAGCTGGGGGAACCGTCACGCTTTTCCTGTATCGGTGAACCACTTCCTTCTCCTGACGAAACCATTTCGTTTCCATCACTGTCAACCTCTTCCCAACTAACCACTTCCGTTTCTGGTGGAATCTTCGGCACTTCCTCTAAGACCAACCGTCTGCTGCAGCACTGGTTGTCGTAACCAACCCTAAGTGGCATTTTCCTGTCGCCATAGGTTAGGGTCATTCCCTGGAGGTCAATCCTCATGCCTCGCCCAAGTAGGAAATCCACGCCGATGATGACTTCATCCACAATGTCTGTCACAACAAACTTCGTGTACGAGGCCAACTACTTCTCCTAACACTTGGGTTCGCTCACCAGTTGCAGTCTGCAGCTTTGCTCCAGGTAGTGGATTCACATAAAAAGTAGCCACATCAGGTCGAATAATGGAATGTGACGCTCCAGTATCCATTGTCCGCACTCGCACCTGCCCATTCACACATCCACCAATAGTGAGGTTGCTCGCATTCCGGCCAATTTGTGAGACGGAGATTATGGGCCCTTGAACTTCTGGAGCCAGCACGCGGCCATTCCTGCTGGCTCGTTTCAGTTTAACGACTGATTGGAGTTGGCTTCGTCTCCTTCAGCCCTGCGTTTGCGTCCTGCTGAATTGTTGAGCCCACTGGAACTTGCGCTGCAATCGCGGGCGAAGTGGCCTGGCTTTTCACATTTGCCAGAGCCATGCTTTTTCTCGCCCAGCAGTTGGATAATCTTCTTCAGCATTTCATTTGTCTCGTCCGGTGTTTCCACCTCCACGCGATGTGCTTTGTAGGCTGGTCTAGTTAGGAATGCTGCCGTTTCACGTGTCTGGGCATACGAGACGGTTTCAGCAAATGCTGCCTTTGGATTCGCGTACGTCTCTCGCTTGGTATACATGTCCCGCATTCCGTTGATGAAGGTTTGGATTTTTACCCTTTCAAGGTGCTCACCAGATGCGTCTCTAATTGCCAAATGACCAACCTTTCAATCTCAGAGGCGAATTCCTGTAAAGTCTCGTTGGATTTCTGGCAGCGATTCTCCAGCCCCATCTGGTAAATCTGTCTCCTGTGCTTGCTACCGTAACGTCTTTCCACTGCACCCATTACAGCATCGTAATTATTCCTTACACAGTCGGGAATAGTCTGCAAGATTTCCGCTGCAGGTCCTTTCAATGCGACGAATAACGCAGCGGATTTATCCTCCATGCTCCAGTTGTTTGCTGTAGCCGTCTTTTCGAACTGGAGCTTAAAGACTTGGAAAGGAATCTTGCCGTCAAAGGATGGAGTCTTTACCTTGGGCACGGTCGTCGAAGTAACTGGACGATTTTACTGCATATCTCGGAGACGACCGTCCAATTCTTCTACCTTAGCCTCAACTTTTTCCTTAATTAGCTCTTCGATTTTGTCTTGGCGCTTCTCGATTTTATCCTGTCTCTTTCTGAGTTCCGCGTTATCTCTGAATAAATTCTGCTCTAGCTGAGTAATCTTTTACTTAGGAGCGCCGCCGTTTCACGCGTCTGAGCATACGAGACAGTTTCAGCAAATGTTGGCTTGGGATTCGCGTACGTCTCTCGCTTGGTATACACGTCCCGCATTCCGTTGATGAACCTCTGGATTTTTACTCTTTAGAGGTGTTCACCAGATGCATCTCCACTT
>NW_016163095.1:0-12300 GCF_001687245.7 Rhagoletis zephyria | reverse complement strand
CATTCATCTACCACGGAGCTCTTCAGTCGTTGTTGCACACATTTGTTATCCTGGGCAAGGGTACCAGCATGTTCATCGTCTAGTATATATGTATATATATATATATGTGTATGCATGCTATAATAGGGCGAGTCGGGTATGTCGTCGGTTTGTCTGGCGTTGTCGTTTCACAATGGTTGCAATTCGTCGAAAATCCGAAAATACAGGAGTTTTCTTACATAAAATCTAGCAAATAATAGCATTTAAAGATTATGAATAGTCCTTTTTATTTGGTTGCTTGCTTTTGTCATTAGATACATATGAGTTCGCTTTTGTTAATGATCGAGTGATTGTTCAATGGATTGGCAGGATTACGAGAGTAGGAGCGCATGTGTCAATGAGCAAATGCATTAATACCAATGTGTGATCGTGTGCGCATTGCATATCGAGTCATGTGTGTATGCACTTTGCCAATCGGGTTGGGCAGCAACGATCGCAGCGGTGGTCCTTTGTATTTTGATAATATTTTATCACATGTTAAGTGGCTATAAAATGTCAAAAAGTCACCACCGAGCCGAGCAGCTCTTCAAACTGTCTGCATAGCGCTGGATCTTTTGTTTTGCATGCATTTGCGCCTGCCCGTCAATTTGGCGTTAATTGTGCAATTGCACAATTTTCTCTGGAGGTGAGTTCTTCAAGCGTATCGGCTATCAATGCAGCTACCTCCGGTACGTTGATCATTTTATGCTCTTTGGGCCCATTTGTTTTCGGTTTCAGTTTAATTGGCAAATAAATTTGTGTCCCGTTCCATTTATGTTGAAGAAAATTGCAATAAATATAAATTCTTTAGAAATACTTGCAAGTTTTTCAAATCATTCATAAACAGTCAAACAGTTTAAAATCTTGTGCCTTTTTTTAGACTCGGTGTTTTGTTAAAAAAACTTTTCTTATACATACATACATATTGCAGCTGCACTTTAGCGATTTTTTTTTTGCCAAATTTCTTCTTTTTTATTAGAGCATTGAAGGGGCGTCTGCCAGTCTCGTGCGTTGTTCTTTTCGCTTTAGGTTGGTCACTGCCGAGTTTGTGTTTCTGTTATAGAATTATAATTTCCACTAGAGCTGATCTTTGAAATTTTCGGTGCTTTGTCTTTTAAGTAACTTTTTGTGTGTTTTCCGCCAATTCCTTTATGCGTTCTTTTTGCTCTTTTAGTTCCTAATTAATTTTCTTTGTGTTTCTCACAAACGATTAAACATGTTTGTGTTAATGTGTAACTGATCCTCCCGACAGCATGGAGTTTTTTCTGTACAGGATTTCATTCATGATCGCGTGTTATGTGTACTGTATTCTTAAATATTTGAATTGTTTGAGGGGATATTTTTACACATAAAAGTAAAATCTTACAGAAATGGTCTTGAGTATTGAAGAACTGACCAAAGTGGCTTAAATTTGCTTTGAATATTAGCTTATAACAAAAAGAGAAATCGAATGAAGGTCTTAATTTAAGTATTTCCGTAGCACTTTGAGCCGGATATACATACTATGTATGTATGTATATAACTTGAATTATGATTTTGTTTTAAATAAGTTTAGGAAATCACACAAAAGTACATTGGGCTAAGTCCCCTCTCATTTGCACATATCTACATATGTATATATGCCAATAGGCATATTGGAATGTTTTGTGTGCAGCGAGAAGAGAGTTTATATGTACATACATACATATGTATACATAGGTATTCACAACTACGTATAAGTAGTAGGACCTTTTGTTTTTCGACATTTGAAAAAAGCTGTGGCACCGATTTCGTCTTATCTTGTTAACCGTGAAACATAACTAAAAATAAAATGGAAACTCAGTTTTCAAGCTCGGTAATGTAAAAAGTTAATAGTAAAAAAACTAAATAAATTATAAATAACACGGGACTCCAAAAAAATTATAAAAGGTTCTTTTACCCATATAAGGTGTTCTATATGCTTTTACGGCCCCTCTCCAATGCAAAAGCTTTGCCTACCAACTGTCTTTTTATTGCCTGATATAAATTTTATCAGAGGCAATATTTGTGCGTGGGCACTTTTATCTTGACTAGCGACCGGCGAATTTCGTCTCGCCCAACATTTATACAATACTTTAACCAACTTCCTGTGGCACATTTTTCTGCTCTGATTATGGTTTTTTGGGTCGTCAGAAGGCATATCTTCCATATCCATTACCGTTTTCGATATACTCAACGGTGCGGCATGTCGAAGTAATTGAACATTCACGGTACTTCTTCTCACTGTACGATGCAGATCGGGATACCCCTTTTATTTTAGTTGTTAAGGAGCATGAATTCGCGACCCAAGCACTGTTGATTAACTTGGGCGTGTTGCGAGGATTTTGATGTGCACTGCTAATCGCCAATCTTTGTAAATTGCGGTTGCGAGAACCAATGTTTCGTAGCCTTATCACGAGTTTCATTTCCCCTCAACCGGTTCACTTTTCACTTTTGGTTTCCATGTATTTACTATGGGCGGATGAAACATTTTCGGGTGATTTTTTTTTTCGGGCGAAAGTCAGGACAAGGCTAAATTCTGATCGGCGAATGGTTTACGGACACTGAAAGTACAACGCCGATGAATTCAAACCATCTTCGAAGCAATCGATCCATATTCGCAAAAGAAATGTACGCTCCTAATATTCTTATTCAGCCTTATCGTGGGTTCCGCCCGAAAACGAATTCGCCCGAAATTTTTTCATCCGCCCGTAGTGAATACACGGCAACGAAAACTGAAAAATGAACCAGATCGAGGAATATGAAAACTCATGATAAAGCGGATTTTGTATTTTTAATCCGAATTCCACCATACAGTTACTCTAATCTAACCTAACCTAACCTACATAATTGTTTAGCGTTGATACAACTCAAAAAATGTCGTGTACAAAATCTATGGAAAATCTATTTTTTGGATTTTTCCATTCAGAAAATGCTTTCAGTTTTCCTTGGGTAGAGACAAACACAACAAAAAATACAGCGCACATAGGACAATCCATTCCAGAGCTACACTCGGCATTACGTTAACAACTTTGTTTTATACATATATATAGAGATTTAAATTTTTAAATAGTTGGCAACCCTCTTTAAAATTATTACTTCTGGTTAAGAGTGTATTTAAATGCCTTTCATTCCCTGAATGCGTTGCAATACTTTACTCGATTTATACTTAAGTCACTAAAATTTTAAACGCATGGCAACCCTATTAAAAATTTGTTGCATTGTTNTGCAGGTTTTTTTTTGCAGGAAAGCGTTCCAGGTGCCAAAAAACCTGCAAGTCAAACCACTTTTGTGAGAGTAACTTGCTCTCTCTCTCAGTCAGAAGTTGCAGGTTTTAGTCCGAAGTTTTTCTTCCTGCAAGTTCATGAAAAGTGTCAAACGATAGGCAGGGTTACACCTGTAAACAAAAACAGATAGCAAAGAGCATTAAGCGCTACGGAGCCAATCAAATAAATACGTCGAGCATTGCATATGTGTGAGATTGGCTCGTGTCTTGCCTGCAAACGTTCAAATAAACGCGTTAATTCAACAAACACTTGCTCACCACGACGATCAGAAGGCAAGTGCGCTTGTTTTTTGTCAAGCCAAACGCGAGACGGTTGATAAAGATGGCGCTTAACATTAAAAAAAATGAAAGTAGTTACAGGAAAAGTGGTTTTTCACGTTCCAGGTGACTTTTATTTTTTCTCTCTTGCTCCTCTCTTTCAAGAGAGTAATTTTGTTATTTGACAGTTTTACAGGTTTTTACACGAAGTTATCTGGAACGCAACTATAACTAAACATACTTCAGATGGCTTGTCTGATAGGGACTGATTAATCATGACTCATGTGACCATCTATCCCATTTACTGGCAATTGTCTGTCACGAATATCGGTCTCGCTCACACTCACGGGAATGACATTGTTAACATTTTTCATATGATGTGACCATCAGAATTGGCTGGCTGCAGATATGTATATCTTTTATTTATAATAATAATAATGTGCTGCGATAAGGACAGCCCATCTGAAGTATGTTGACTTATAGTTGTAACAATGCACTTTCAACATGGGCTGGCAGTACTTTAAGACCGTCAGAATTGGCAGGCAACCTTGAATTCATTTTCTATACACTGTAAATAAAATTCTATCTAAATTTCAAGTCATCTGAAGTATGTTTACTTATAGGTGCAACAAAGCAGTTTCAACATAAGCTGGCAATACTTTAAGACCTTAAGAATGGGCAGGCAACATTCAATTAACTTTCCATACACTGTATATACAATCCTATAAAAATTGCAAGTCATCTGAAGTATGTTGACTTATAGTTGCAACAATGCACTTTAAACATGGGCTGGCAGTACTTTAAGACCATCAGAAGGGACAAGCTTTAGACATTTCATCTATTTATAATATTAATAATGTGCTGTGATAAGGACAGCCCATCTGAAGTATGTTGAGTTATGGTTGCAACAACGCACTTTCAACATGTGCTGTTTGTACTTTAAGGCCCTTGAATTCTTTTTCTATATACTGTAAATAAAATTCTATCTAAATTTCCAGTCATCTGAAGTATGTTGAGAGTTGGTTTTTATTGACATCTTTAACCGCTAAAAACCATAATCAAGACCGCTGTTCAGCAGCCAGCAACTCCGGATCTCAATTTTTATATTAACGAGCTAAGCTCACAAAAAATTTCAATCGATCTGAAGTATGATGGGTTTTTTGGTCATGAGCTCTTGGTATATTACAAAGTTGTAGCAAAAGGCTCTTATAGTCGGTGGTAATTTGAAAATGGGTGAGTATCTTTGTTCTGCAGAAATCCAGTAAACATAGTCCTATTTCAGACGACGTACCTTAAATGTCTTATCAAGGAGCGCAATGGCTCTGATGGTTTAATTTAATGATTTAATGGTGGTCATTTGAGATTTACCCATGGACAACACAATCCCGATGTCTCCGAATGAAGCTTTAACCGCAGTAATATTGGCAACCCGAGTTCGACGTACTCGGTAGCACAGAAAGTCGATGTAATAACTCGCCTCCAGCGCCACCCGTTGGCTCATTTTCTGCAATGGTATTGACCTGAGAGAAATAGGAGATTGAGCCCATCGCGGTACCGCTATTCTACTCTTTTTGATTTTGATAGAGTCAGCTGTGTACATGACGTCATCTTGGTGCAATTGTTGATTGTGAGCATACGAAAAAACCAAACAACAAATTTAATATTTGTGCGTTAATACAAACAAAATTGACGACATTACAAAGTAAAATGTCAGTGTAGTGGCAAAGTGTAATAGTGAAAACAAAAGGAAAGTGTGCGATGATAAGTTTTTTCTCGTTTCCTACGGACGCAAACTTCGCGAAAAAGTGGAAGCAGTTCTGCCGGCGAGGAGATGCATTAAACACCAAATCGAGCTATGTGTGTGAGCTATGAGCTTCTACATGGAACTATGTTGGCCTTTCCTTGGTGAATTCTAGTAGGTACATATATTTCCATTGTGAATGTAGACAGTTATTGGTTTAGTTTGCTGGAAATGACATATATACAAAGCAGTTTCTACAGTAAATATATACATAAACTTTTGTTAGTACCTGATTCTTTTTAGTGCTGGTATGAGGCAATGCACCAGTGGATAAAGTCGCCAATTCATGCGGCATCTTACCGCACTGTTACTGACCTAATATAAAACCGTGCCCAATTTATAATACATTTAAACGTTCAGCTTAAATTATGTTTTACATACATAAGATATTTGTTTGCGAAGAAGGGAGATGTCGAGGTATTCTATCATTCTTGCTCACACATCCTCCCGGATATGGTACAAAAGTCATCAAATCAAAGCTGTGGAGTTTGTGGTGGTTGGCTACCGTCCACAAATATAAATATACAGTCTGCATGACTTTTTACAATGTATGCTTTGTGGCGTGTCCAAATTCACTTTGCTGCACAACTTTCTTTTGGCCTATGAAATTGCAAACATTGCTAATACATCCATTTTTTCAACATCCTGCATGTGGCAAAAATCGTACTTACCTAAAGGGCTACATGTCCAAAATTATTCCTACGTGTGCCTTATTGATTAATCTTTGTATACTTATTGATTCCTGCAAAATTGGACTATTTAATATTTTTTTATTTTTTTTATTCTGCATTGTCTACATATTTTTCTATGTGTTTTGGCATTTCTCTCTCGCAATTGCACCAAGACGACGTCATGCAAAAATTACGCTCAAAAATCCTCTCTCATGGGCGCAATCTTGTATTCTATCATTCTTGCGTCACAAGTAAATATCTCGAATGTGAGCCAAATCGGATCATAACTACGATTTTTAGTAGTAAGTCGACTCACGAGCCACTTGGCGGACAAATTCTTTCGCAGAATTATTTGCCTTTACAAAACCAATAAATATTTCGAATATAAGCCAAATTGGATCGTAAATAAAACGGGAAACTGTGAAGCTGCACCCAGAAAAAAGACCGCTAAATATATTTCTCAACACATGATTCGGTTATAGTTACATTATTTGCAAAATGCGGTTTGTATGGGAGGTGCCTCGCCCCTTTTGCAATATACCGCGTTTTTTCCATGAGCATGCGATTGATTTCATACTCTACCATGAAAACTTCTACAGATATGCAGTATGAAAAATTCGGTTTGTATGGGATGTGCCACACCCCCTTCACTTAGCGGTATGAAATATACTTTACAACCTATTCTCATGCCTACTAAATATACACAAAAAATTTAATGCAAATCGGTCAAGCCGTTTTTTCGGAGGAGTTTGACACAAACACCGTGACACGAGATTTTTATATTTTAGAAGATAGTATTTTAATAAATAACGTATATATTTCTGATGAAGAGTTCTTTTCTTAACAACAAGAATAAAATAAATGATGCTTTACCAAAATGGTTTTTGTTAATGCAAAGAAATAGTTTTTTTTTTGAATATATGTATCTTTTGGCTTAACTGCCTTAATTGCGTGCTGTAGTAGCCTGTTTTTTGCGACGGAAAAAATGGTAGAACCGACAAAATCACCTGTTCCATTAAGGATGGGCAAATAAAACCACCAGTATTATATTCCTAACATCAAACGTAACTTGTTCATTGACCTTCACGTATCTACAGTAATACAGCGTTAATAAAAAAAAACGCCTACTGAAAAATTTACTTTTTGTCGCTTACGCCCTTTTGGCGGTTAGGGCTCGAAATATTTTAATAGAAAGCAGCTTAATTTTTGGTTTTATATTAAAATACCAATAATGTTGCCGCGACGAAGTTATCGTGCAAATGAAATGTCAAAGTACCAAATTGCTGCAAATATTTATCAAGATAAAAACTCTGATAATTATTGCTTGCCAAGGGCAATATGCGGTCTCCATTGGCAAAATATTGCCTAATAGCAATATCAAGATAAAAACTTTTGCCTGTGGAAACAGCAAGTTAAGTTCGCTGAACGCGAATCTGAAGTCCATTATTAAATTATTTTATTTTTTTTTTTATAAAAGTCCAGCTCGTTATACATATAACAAATTATAAAAGTTCAAAACATATTCACCAAAATTTCAAACCCATTAGCCCACTAAATTATTGTACGGTAAGGTGCAAGTTTGAAATGCCTTAAAGTACCGTTGATTTTTTCTATATATATTTTTTTATGACGGTGCTCAGTAGGTCAAATGATTCATTTGGCTGTACGAAACTCCAATTTCGTAAGTGCAGTTTTACATAATTTTTGCCATTCTGTAGGGAATACACCAAAATAACTGAAACTTCACTTTGTTTTTGTAAACTAAAATAAAAACACCGTTAGACAGCAATAAACCAAAGTTACACTTTCAAAACATTATTGACACGTTGTTTGCGTAACCGGTTTATTTTGTAAGTTTCAAGTGCATTTTTTTTGTAAAGTTCGAATAATTAAAGGCAAATTTTATATGGAAAACAAAACTATAAGTGAGAGCCTATGTCCCAATTTAAAAAAGTGATTTTTTATCATTTGTTTGCAAAAAATTGACTTATTTGCATAACCTCACAAATTTTCTGATTTATTTCCATTTATGAATTTATGTAAGCTTTTACACTTTTGTTAATTTTCGGCAAACGAAATGGAAAAGGAAATTGATAAATTAAAATGTAATGCGTTGATTTTATTTCGCTTTTCAAGAAAAAACGGATTTTTTTTTCGGGGCTATCATGATATTACGAAAGGCGAATTTTTTGAAGTTTGGCTAATTGGATGTTCGAAAAAAATAAAACCTTTTTTCGGTTGTCAACCATGTTGAAAAAAAATTTGGTGCTGCTAATATTTGCGAAAGTTCCATGAACAAAAAACACGTGTTTTTTTTGCAATTATATATCAAAGAAAGACGAAAATTATGGAAAGCAATTTTATGGAATGCAATTGTTTATCAAAGAGAGACGAAAATTATGGAAAGCAATTTGGAAAGGATGCTACAATATTTAGATCTGAAAACATAGCGTTTCTTGCTAATGAAGTTCTTTTCGAAGTCAAAAAGCCAACTGAGTCGACCAGCAGCCGGATTCTAAATTTCACTATCGCTAAAATGCTAAAATTTTTCCGAATTTTTAGATATCTCCAAAAATTGCGGTTCTGTTCTCCCTTACGCTAAAAATAGCTTAGCCCAAATTTTTTGGTTATAAATAGTCAATTTTAATGGTGATAAATAGTGAAAATGGAAGTATATGGTAGCAAAAAAAAAATAGCAACCTCAATTTGGATTACATTTCATCTCCTGTAGCGTAGCCATGACTATGTTACAAAGGCACTTGCGCCGATTCGCAAAGATCATTGATGAGCAGCCTTCGCAACAAGGCAAATCCTTGAGCGAATTTACGAATTGAAATTCCGAAATTTTTTACTCAAAGTGAATAAAGCTTTCAAAAACATTCGTATTATTTTCAGGAACTTACCAGCGATTTTTGGTAAATGTGTCACAAAGCAGCATTTGCATTCTGAATATAAATAATATGGAGAATTTGGGAATACTGAAACCTCAAGTGAAAATGAAGTGTTTTATGAAGACTAACTTGTTTAGAAATCTCTCCTCAAGGCATATCTGCGAGAAATGTAGTAAATATTTTTCTTTTTTTATTTAGGAATTTCCAGAAGAAACCATTTATGTACATGTGACCATACTTATTTTATTATGTAGCTCATTGAGTAGGTTAAGAAAATAACTTTTGTCAAAACCAAGCTAATTGGACAATGTTTTAGAGTACTACTTAAACACATATGCTCATCATTTGGACATACAAAATACATTTTACATTAAAATAATGCAATATTTTAGCTGCTATTAATTTCGTACAGAAAAAGTTATCATTAGACCTAATGTGCGGTGTCACGAATTTTTTTCCATGTCAAGAATTTTTTTGAACATTTTTTATATGTATGAAAATTCAAAAAATCAACAGCTTTTTGTAGCTTCTTGAAACTTGCACTTAACCCAAATTGTCCCAGATTAATTTTTTTTAGATTTTTTTGGTTTCACCTATACACAGGGTAAAAGTAGCATTAAAGTAAAGGAAAAAATATGACTAAAACATTGGGACTAGTATAGTTCTTCCGATATCGGCCGTTGCCATATGGCAACACGGGCATATTCCAGATGGATTGTTAGAGGACAGTATTTAGTTAAAATATGAAATAATAAAAACATTGTGTATAAGTTTTAATACACACATTTATTGATAATATGAATGAAGAAGAATGAAGTTAATGAAAAGTAGCAAAACATTTTAAACATAAACCCACATCGCATTTTGCACAGGCTACTCGTCCTATAGTTTTACATGCTTCACCAGCACAAAGAAGTTTTTTTGTCAATTTGTATGGGTCAGTGGTGTAGTCGAAAAAAGATATAAGGTTCCAGTGTGGAGACCCCCGAGGCTAGGTATTTAGCATCGAGCTGTCAATTAAAGACCACAGAAAGTATTTGGGAGTAGTCTTGGAGAGTAAGCTGCTGTGGATGCGCAATGTTGAAGAAAGAGGGAAGAAGGCCAGTAACGCTTTTTATGCATGTAAAAGAATGCTGGGAGTCACTTGGGGTTTGTCACCTGCTCTGATGCAATGGTGCTACACAGCAATAGTCAACCCAATACTGCTCTATGGCGCTTTGGTGTGCTGGAATGCCGCACAAAAGTCTTTATGCCCCGGGCCAATGGAGAAGGTGCAGCGCCTAGCAACACTGTGCATCGCGGGAGCGCTGAGGTCCACTTCGACGGCTGCTTTTTAAAAACCCTGCTGCGAAATTCGCAGTAGATTGGCGGTCATAGGGAAATTAAATTTAAGAACCTTTGAGCACCACTTAATTGGGGCGGGAAGCACAAGCAGCACAGGTTTCATGGCACCTAGCTTTAAGTGGAAACGAACTTTTTCCACAACGATTGAGGAAGAGGGATGGAAATGAAACCTAGCCATAGATCCCTAAACATTTTCACGGACGGCTCTAAAATGGTTACGGGAGTGGGTGCCGGGATTTACTGCAAGGAACTGAACGTCAGGCGGACAATAAGGCTACCTGACCATTGCAACATATTTCAAGCAGAGGTTTATGCAATGAGGATAACAACAGAGTTAGCCTTCACTGAAACGACAATCAATTCAAACTTAAACCTATTCCAGGCGGCAATTGAAGCAGTTTCCTCATATAGTATTTTATCCATAAACGTCCCTCGCCGCCGGGAAGCCATTGACAAGCTAGACGCTGACAAAAGGATACATATCTATGGGGTGCCCGGTAACAAGGGAATCTAGGATAATGAAGTAGCAGATGAGAATGCAAAAAACGCCACCAGTTTTCTCTGGAATAGACAAACTACATTTGTATACCACTTCAACGCTTGTACAATGAAATATACGATAATATGATTAGGCAGTTTAGAGCTAGATTGAATGATTTAACCACCTGCAAAACTGCAAAAATACATACAAACAATTTTTGCTTACAACGCCTCATACATGATGGTATTTTGCGTAGCCATATGGCAACACGGGGTCAATTTGGGCTAGCGAACATATCAAAATTTGGTAAAAAGAGGAACAGTTCACATTACGCCCCGTGTTGCCATATGGCAACGGACTTAAAAAACACTTAAATTATATAGCATGCACGCTTGTTTTTTATTCTTACTTGTTACCAATAGAGTCACTAATGTTTTAACTAATATTTTGTCACTATCATATTTTGTAAATAAAAAAACGCTTTCTATAAATTCATGCTTACTTCTTCATATATGACATTTTGATGGTTTTTTGTCACTTCTAATTTTGTTTAAAGAACACACTTGCATTACACTCGATAGACAGCAAGGATCTGACGGAAGCGTAAGCGTTTCGAAAGATACACCTTTTAGGAATTAGTTAACGTACATATAAGCATTTTGAAGTAAGCGATTTTTGTTTTACACCCTCTTAAACATGATGTATTTTGCGTTGCCATATGGCAACACGGGGTCAATTTGGGTTAATCCTACTATAATTTAAAGAGCTATAAAACTATACCTAGTTTTTCTAAAAGCTTTGAGTAAATAGTTTGAAATTTTGGTGAATATTTTTATAATTTTTGTACAAAGTTTGAAATGTGCATTTATATGCAGTTTGTAACATGTATGTATGTAAAATGAACTCAGTGTTGTCACTCAAACATTTTTTCCTACCACAATCGGTACAAAATAGCTCTCAGCCTACCAAAATGTGACTTTCATGTAAATATTGTAACATACGTACGTAGGTGCAACACTTTATTATAAACAAGTAATTTTTAAGCAATAAACGGAACCGTCTTCAATTCTCGTATACAAATTTAAGATTATCGTCAATTTCTGCATGATCCCATGATCGGACTTAAACAATCTGTATGGATTAGAGAACATACTAAACTTCTTTTTCTCGTAGACCCCCTTTCAAAAATTTACTGGTTTCGGTGGACCCCCCGTTGATACATTTCTAAATATTCCCAAAGCTCTTAAAAAAATTAAATGTGAAAACTAGATCTAATGTAAATTTGCATCGCGGGTGAATTCAAAAACTAAACTCAGAGTGGCCAAAATAAAAGTAAAATATTTTATTGTGTTCTATTTATAAAAATAATGGGATTACACACTTGTAGGTTTTAAAAAAAAAGCTCGTAAAAACATCGAAATACTCTCTCGCTGGGAGGAGTTATATTTTTTAGGATCACTGCGGGCGCTAGCGTTATTTACATTATCTTCACCATAAACTCGTCAACTCATGACTTTGCACGTGGAGTATATGTAAAATAGTTTATTTGTGTT
>NW_016163094.1:16222-38489 GCF_001687245.7 Rhagoletis zephyria | reverse complement strand
CTGGTTTCATTGTTTTGAGGAAAACAGCAATAGCAAAAAACGCACAAAGCGGGTGCTTTAGTTTTGGCCAATACTGTATGTATATGTTTATGTAAACACTTGCTTAAAGGTACGTACGTACATACATACATTGGTTATATGTATGTATCTACTTACATACATAAATAAAATGCAAAATGTATGCATGTATGTATATATTTTTGTTAAAAAGCATAGATATATGGACATATTTTGAAAAAATTGTCCACAAACGATGAAACAATGACGTCACTATACGTTAATTATTTACATATATAAGTATTTATTTTAAACATTTGGCACAGCATCATCGAGTCTACATTCGAGTTGTTTTTCAGTTTTCGTTTTCGCATTCGCATTTTACTAAATTTGCAAATCGCTTGAACAACAACAAAGCGACTTAGTTTCAAAGGCACACCACATTCTATGTAGATAAAACCGTTACGTATGTATATATTTTTTTGATTTTGCAAATGCGGCAGTTTGCGCAGGCGTCTAGAATTTGCATTGAATTAAGTAAGTAGTCACTCCATTTGGTAAGTAAAAAAAAATTCTGTTGCAATCGAAATCGATGCATTGCATTTTTAGCACGTTATTGGTGACGCTATTTTGACGTAGATGTCGTAAAACTGGGCATAAATATATTCACATAAAATCACATACCGTGTTTATATGTATGTACATATACATATATGTACGTACATTAGGGCGTCCCTTATTTTTTATTTTGAAAGAAATTTCAAGTCTCACCCTCCAAAAAAGTTGAGATTGGCTACAAAGAGAGCTGCCCTAAAATTTTACACCTCTTGGACCACGTCTTTGCTACCCGACTTGCCGACTTTGAAGTTTGAGTTGCTGTAACTCATACCACATGGTTACCCATGGGCATACATGCGTATTGGAGCGTGTTCACGAGGATCGTTCATTATATTCTAACTGTACAAAGAAAATTTTAAATTAAGATTATTGAAAAAAAATTTTACAGGCAAGTTAAAGAAATAAATTTACCTAATTTAGTGATCAAAAATTAAATGAGATTTTATACACTAAATAACTGGACATGAATCATTATGTGGTATCAGTTAAAGCAATTCAAAATTCAAACGCAAGTCGGGTAGGGAAGGCGTGGTCCAAGGGGTGTAAAATTTTAGGACAGTTCTTTTTATAGCCATCCTCAACTTTCTGGGGGGGTGATACCGATAATAGGTGTAAATAAATCTGTCCATACAAATATGGGACAGCCTAATGTATATACATATGGCTCATTTGTTAAAAATACTGACACAACGCGAAAGACGAAATTTTTGAGCAAATGAAGCAGACTTAATCGTTACAAAATGCTTTATATTCTGTAAACAATTTTTTGCTAAAATCTGAGTGCAATAGTTTACACGAAAGAAGAAAACGTACATCTCTATAGATACTCTATATAGAGACTATATACATATAGTGCTGAACTGAATATAGAACTGAGGAAACCTGAAATTTTTAAGTTTTTCACTAACCCCCCTATCATGAATTTTCACACGATAGACGATAAACGCTTGCAAGCGTATCGTACGAAATCAGTTCTCGTATAATCGTTTTCATACGCCCGACAGATGTATTGTTGTGAATGGCTGTGGTTTTTTTTTTCACTTTTTATTGAGAACCAGCACAAATCAGCTACGCTAATTATCGGATTTCATACGACAACATCGATTCGTAATAGATAATAAATAACAGAATGCAAGCGTCTATCGTGTAGCGTACGAATTTGGTTTGGAACTGTGATTTATTTTTTTTTTTTCGTAGTAATTGCAACTTACTATTTATTGAAAAAAATATTTGATTCCTTTCAAATATTTACATATGTACTTTTTTCCTCCAAATAAGTTTGTTACTTCGAAAATAAATGTGAAAATAAAACTATATCTAAAATTTAAAATAAATTTATTTTGTAAATTTTAATTATTAATAGGCTTTTAAAAAGTACCGTTGGGGTATTAAAGACGACTAGTCTCTATTTGTACCAGGTTTGGGTATTAAAGTCGTCTAGTCTACATTTGTACCTGTGCGGGTATAAAAGGGTACAATTAGTCTCTTCATAGGACATGCTCGAACAAAAGGGAACAGTTCAGTCCATACAAAGGGATGCAAAGTGCCATTAGCCGCATGTTCCTTTGCGACTCATCGCGGACACATCCCGGACTCGTCGCATTTTTTGCAGGGTAGATACTATAGTAGCAGGGCCGCCATGAGAACTCGTCTAAAACGAGGTAAGAACAGAAATATTGAGGCTTAATAACTCCAAAGCGCCCAGAGCCAACGTTTTAGCGACTGAGCCGCTCTAAGCTGTTAACTCGAAATATTTGACGTTGCGCCTTTAATGTGCGGGATACATTATGTGAACGATCAAAAGGTCAAACATTGTCTAACACAGTTACAATTTCGGAGCTTCCGTGTGTTACGATTGGCCCCATGGATGTGAATTGCCAATATTACATTGCATGCGCTTCAAGTTTTTCGTTTTAAACCTTACCGTCCAGAGGCGGCAAGGGTCCTACAGTTATCAAGAGCTACAGTGGCGGGGAAGCTCAGCCGAACACATTAAACATGTTTTTTTTCCGATTTTTATTGGGTAGTTATGTACATATTTTATAATAACATCCGCCCACACTGCCAATAAATTTTTGTCTACCACCTGTTATCTATTCCTTATCAATCTTCCATAAAGCTAAGTGCGACAGTGATTTGCTGCCAATTACGCAATCATCCTCGTAGCATTAACATATTATTATAATCCCATTCGTCATTTGTATAAAAGTTAGAAGGTATTAATCTAATTTTATATCCACTCCTGTCTCATTTCAGTTTCCGACGACAAATCGAAATGTTCAAGATTAATACAAAAACGGATGCCATCGCAATACAGCGTCAGGCCAAGACGACACCACTCGTCGATGACTATGAAATCTCCAACAAGGTGCTCGGCCTGGGCATCAACGGCAAAGTGGTACAGTGCACTAATCGCAAAACCAAACAAACATATGCGCTAAAAGTGCTGCTGGACAATCCGAAGGCCAGACGTGAAGTCGATCTGCATTGGCGTGCAAGCGGCTGCAGACACATAGTCAACATTATGGATGTCTATGAGAACACATATGGCGGCAATAAATGTCTGCTTGTCGTGATGGAATGGTGAGTTGTGTGACATATGCAGAATACTTCGTTATACGAATATGCACCGAATTCATTGTTTAATTTTCCTGTTTATTTTTTGTCAGCATGGAGGGTGGCGAACTGTTTCAGCGCATACAAGACAATGCGGATGGCAATTTCTCGGAGCGTGGTAAGCGCCTAAAGTGACATTATCTTATCTTGAGTAATTTTTAATGCATTTTCTTGCTTTGATTGCCATAGAGGCCGCACAGATCATGCACGAGATCTGCATTGCGGTACATTACTTGCATAGCCGCGACATTGCGCATCGTGACTTAAAGCCAGAGAATCTGTTGTACACCACCAATGATAAGAATGCGATATTGAAATTGACAGATTTTGGTTTTGCAAAGGAAACGCTGGTAAAGGACACACTACAGACGCCGTGCTATACGCCATACTATGTTGGTGAGTGTAAATGGTAACAAGGTATTTTTTTAGTTGAACAGGTTTTTTTTGTTTAATCAATGGGGCATCGCAGAAGAAGGCACAATGCGACATAGCTTTTGTATCTCAATGCTGAGACCCCAACCCTAAAAGCCTAAGACGTCTTCAGTTTTCCTAATAAAAACTAAAAGGACATTCATAAGGTTGTGAAGTTAGACTATAGGCATAGAAATCGAGTCATCGTCATTCTGTCATATATGGCTTAATTTAAAATATTTGCTATGACAACCGACTCCTTGGGAAGGAAATAAGATTACCGATAAACTTGCAGGGATATAGCATAAACCCCTTTCATCGGCCCATAGGCCTTCTGCGGCATATAAAAGGTGACGGACGCTCTCTACTCTAGCCAAAATAGAGGGAAAAGCTCACAAAAATCGTCACTGTGATAATCGAGAATGGACAAGTAACTGTCAACGCCCCTGTTGTAAAGGTTATAAAAGTTGTAAAATCTATAAGGTTGACGTGTGATTAGACTAGTAACTACTGAAAGAATCATAGTCTGGGTCGTTATGTATTTAATAAGTTAAGCAACAGGCTTAGAGCAGAAGCGTTTTTATTGAGCATCGCGCCTAATTAAGTAGTAACATAGTATCAATTATCCGCCTACGGTTTTAGAGGTCCAAGGGTCTATATCACTGGCGTAGTCTCTGATAGCGAAATTTTAATGAATCTGATTTCTAAGGAATCAGATTTGGGTTTATCAAACCTTTTTGGTTAATTGGTTATCTAGTTAAAGTTTACTATTCCCCAGTGGTATTTATTTATTATAACTCGATAACCAGCGAGGTGTGAGTATCCCGATTTGCTTTTGGTTCGCTACATCTTCTTAGCCTTTCTTTTTTTTTGTGCCTAAAGTAAAGTGTTTGTGTGACAATTTATGCTGAAACTGAAATAGGAATAGTTGCGTTCCAGATGCTTCACGATTTGCAGGTTTTTACAGGAAGTCGTTCCAGGTGACCACCTCCCATAAGGTTTATTAATGGGGAAAACAGCTGTTCCTGCAAATCGTGAATTTCGTGAATATCGTGAAGCATCTGGAACGCAACTAATATCTCCACTGTTTCCTTGTAAATATTAACCATAGTGTTAAAATTTCCTCGAAAAATGCCCCCTAACCTAAAAAGACTTCGAAGTGTCACACTTTATATGACAAATTTGTTTCTAGTTTTGCACGTTCCTGGTTTATGCATTTAACGGAATTACATTTATTTTCTTGCAGCTCCCGAGGTGCTTGGTCCCGAAAAGTATGATAAAAGTTGTGACATCTGGTCGCTGGGTGTTATCATGTACATTCTACTCTGCGGCTTTCCACCATTCTACAGCAACAACGGTCTCGCCATCTCACCGGGCATGAAGAAGCGCATACGTACCGGTCAATATGATTTTCCCAATCCGGAATGGGCAAATGTCAGCCAAGCTGCCAAAGACTTAATCAAAGGCATGCTAAATGTGGATCCCACCAAGCGTTTGACAATCGATCAGGTGATCAGAAATAATTGGATTGCACAGTACACACAAGTGCCACAAACACCGTTATGTACGGGTCGTATGCTAAAGGAGGGCGAAGAGACATGGCCGGAAGTTCAGGAGGAAATGACACGTTCATTGGCCACGATGCGCGTCGACTACGATCAGGTGAGCGAAAAAGTAAACGTTGATGTAACATATCAAAATGTTTTTTTCGAGTTTACTAATATCACTAAAACTTACATATGTATACACTCTTATTTTTCTTAAATTAAAATATAAATCAGATGCATGTCAAGGCGCTGGACAAATCCAATAATGCACTGCTGACGAAGCGGCGAAAAAAATTCGAAGAAGAATTGGCGGCGCAAAATAAAAAGTAAATAGCTTTTGTTTAAAAATGCAATTTACACAAGAACAAAAACCCATTTATGTATTTATAATAAACAAAAAAAAAAACACACACTTAATATTTGTTAATGGTTGCACTCAAGTACATAAGGTTTCTGGCCTACAGACGCGTACGTATGGAGTGATGCGGCGTTATAGACAACCTAAATAGTATATATACATATACTACTACATACTACCTACTAAATGGAGGAGAAGGTGCAACATACATACATACCTATATATTTGGACTCGTAGTGCGTGCTGAGCCTGCGCATTCCAGCAACCAAATGCGCATCGTCAAGTTTGGAGAGATATTTTTTGACAATTTGGACGGTATTTTGTGTAATTTTTACATAGAAACGATACCTAGTATAAAAAATAAGTACATAAATATACATACATAAAATATACACAAGAGATATAATGCGAAAGTGCTCTTTTTTCCTTTACTATGTAAAAGCTTATTTTAGTAGATTAAGTAATGCGCGTTGACAACTTTCAGCTACCGCTAATTAATGAATTGCTATATACATACATACATAGTATGTACAACCATATGTATGTATATTCGTTCATACATAAGTATGTACATACATACATGCAATGAAAGTATGCAAAAGTTCCAAAAAAAATTAACGGCTTCAAAGCAAAGGTTACTGTTTTCGATGAAAAACAGTAAAATTTAACTAAACTGCATTCATTTTTTACGTATGTAAATACATACAAACAAATATACATGCATATGTAAAAAGTGCGCATTACATATGTATGTTTTGACATTGCTGGCGCATTTAATATCTTATGAGCTTTTATAGGCAAATGTTTATACAAACATACATCCATTAGGAGCAAAATTCCGTTAGAAAAGCAATGTACCCAAATGTGAACCCTATTAAAATTTACATATGTACATACAACAAATGCTCACGTTTGTTATGTCTATACCTAAATCACCTGTGACCAATTAAATTTGTACTGTTGATTGAAAATGGTTTAAATTCATTAGGCATGTAATCAATTATTTACTACTTACATACAAACAAAAATATTAAAACAATTGAGATAATATTTGTACATACATACATACGTACATATGTATGTACATACATACATACATATACGCATGTATAATATTAATATTATTTGGTAAAGAGTATTTGTAGTTATAGGTATACTTAAAAAATGGACGAATGGATATGTATGTAGCTATAGTACATACATATTTACTTGTTAAAAATTATTAAACGAGTATATTATTAATGTATGGATTATGCATTAAAAATCATTAATAAAATATTGACTTGATTTTTCTAAAATATTGTCGAACGCTTTTGTAGGGCGGGCAACTATTGGACTCGCATGAGTAGTACTACTATACCGGCATATAGTATGCACGACTTGCAGCCTCACAGCCATGATGCAATTCAGAACGGTATTGTAAGTTAGCAGTTTCATTCTAAATTAAAAAAAAATAAATAAAAATGGGCATGACACCGCCTAATTATGATGAAAACTGGCTTCAGTAAGTAATAGGTTAAGCATCTTTGATATTTATCTATGTAGTGATGCTAAATTTCCAAGATTTGATATTTACAGGTATATTCTGCGCTGATGACAAAAATGTTCTGGCCGGTACATAAAATCCGTGTCAATTTTTAAACGTTCTTCGTATTCCTTGCTGGTAACAAAATATTGCCACATGAAATATGCAATGCCAGAATTTCCATAAATCTTCGTAGCTGAATTGCTGAATATTTTAATTGCATCAGAGAAGCGCAGCGAGTATGATCAAACTGAGTATATCCATACATGTTCTGTGCATATGCGTACATCAGAGTGTTGGCGTTTTCCTTATTTAGACGTATTTAAATGTTAAATATGCTGAGTGACGGGGAATATCAAAATAGGCACTCTTTGCTGATTACTAAACTGCATTAGCTCTGATCCAATACTTTTCGTGTAAAATCCTGTAAAAATGTCAAACAGCAAAATTACTCTCTTAAGTGAGAGTAAAAAGTGAGTAACAACCAAAAAGAACGGGGACAAAAGAAAGAACGTGGAGAAGAAGAAAGCATTTTTCCTGTAAAACCGTCAACCAGTGATCGCTTGACACTTTTCATGATTTTACCAGAAGAAAAAGTTCGGTTGCTCTACACAACTCTCCAAAAATCGCTCTCGTTTATTGGACTTTGGAGTACGGGATCATTTATGCTGTAACTTCCTGCAAATTCGTGTAAAATCCTGTAAGTTCATGGAGTCCTGGATCAGAGCTATTGTCATAAAATCGACAAAATATGTGCAATTTTTTCCTAGAATAAAACTTTCCAATTTCGAAATATTTGAACGTACAGATTCCAAAAGTAAGGACTTGCCACCTCTTATTCTGGCAGAAGTCCTTGGCAAGTCGGCTTGAAAGGAGCGTATTTTTCCAAAATATCACATGGAGCTTGGATAAGGTTTGAACCATCCAATTTTTCTACACATTCTCATTCTGTCATCGTAACCACGTGATTTGAGCTAAAAGTAAAAATCTTCTATGGAAGGATTCGGAAGATACCTCGATTATTCTTAATTTTTCGTAGTATGACAGTCCTAAATAAGTTAAAAATCATCCTATAGTAAAAATGTTGGACGCAACATCTATCCATCGCAAATAATATTCATTTAACTTTAGTGCAAAAGTAATTTGCTTGAGTTTTAAAAGTTGCAAAAACCGCGAATACTCATGTTTTTTTTTGCCAGTTTCTGCGATGAGTCACCATACTTTTTAGTCTTACTGTAGTAATTATTATAATCATTCTAATGCCGCGTCCAGCGTAGACACGACAAATGCGGTGGAAGTATTTTGTTTTGGAATAAAAGCCATTTTCACTACAAAGACAGACGATGTGCGGAAAACGAATGGAACGAAGTTGCTAAAAATGTTGTGATTCCAAATAAGTAAACAATAGGGCTGTTCAGGATGGTGAAAAAATGGATGTAGAAACAATTCTTAAAATAAAGTCTGAGCTAAATTAAAGGTTAAGACGTATATAGTAAAATTTCATGGGAAATATTTTCGTAGAACATTTTAACATTTTCAAACAGGAAATTTGGAAGTTCGTTAGAGAATTGATATGCTCTAGAAAATTATTCTTCGGAAGTTTTTACTAGGGGTATTCTCAGGCAAAAAGTCTTCAATAATCGATGCCAAGAAGGAATAACAGCCAAGTACAATTTTAAAAATTCTTTGTAGAAAAAAACCAAGTTTGAATCTTTTCAATGTAAAAAAAAAAAAATATAGTGTAAATCGGGTTTTGTTGTTATTCCTTTTTTACATAGATTTCATGTTTTGTTTTAATTTTTAAAGACTTACGTTTGTGAGATGAAGATTTTGCCTGTGGATACCCCTAGTAAAATTATCCGAAGATTAATTCTCTAGAACATTTTAATCCTCTCACGACCTTCAAAATTTTACCCCACAACGGTCTCTTAAAGTTAGGGTCAAAACGACCCTTTCAGACGGCAGCCAATGGATTAAAATGTTATACGAAACTATTCCCCATAAATTTTACTATATATGTATGCCTTAACCTTTAGTTTCGCTCAGACTTTTATTTGAGCTAATTTTTCTACAATTTTTTAGGCTTATCTCCCAAACAAAAATGTTTTAGTACGCACACTTACTAAAAGTTTTGTTTCGGGTGTAATTCGTGTTTTGTTTTTTTTTTTGGTTTTGTCGCACTATGTAATCTATTTTATTTTCTATTGAATTGTTATTTAAATTACCGTGGATAATGTCGACTCTCTACTGCAGAAAAAGTTATTTTCGTATCGATTTTATTGTTTATTAAATTTATATTTACAATAAATTTTTTTAACTTCATTAAGTTATGTATAATTACATCCTGATAATTAAAATAAAGAGGTTAAAAATTTATGAAGTTTGAATATTTGACGAAATGAGGAAAGGACGAAGCTCATAAAACGAAAATCAAATTGTCGATTATTAATCATTGAAATAAGACTAAAGACAAGAGGATATGGATGACCCACTTGTGGAATTCAATTTTGTTTTACAGAAACGGAAAAATTAAGAAAAAAATTTTAATACATAAATAAACGATCTCACTTATGTCAAATATCCAATTAAGTTAATTGATAACCAATAATATTTTATGTAATTCTTTTTTTTAATTAATTAATTAATTAATTATAATTATGTATTATTATTGAAAATTCAGCCTTGCCAACGTGTTTATGTATATGTATTCTATGTACAAAAGTGTGATGTCGTTATACATATACGAATTGTCTCTTGAACCCTTTTGATAATATATTGATAGTTCTATGCCTATAAAGTATTCTAAGCTCTATTGTACCCGACTTCTTATCCTTTCTTAGAGTGCTTTAATTTTTTGCACTTCTTTCCCGCCACGCAAGGATATGCATAATCTCCTATTACAATAGTGGGCGAGACTGGGGATTTGGTGCGCGTTGGTTTTTCTTCTTTATCAGTCTTAACAGACTCCTTCGAAGACGCAGATTTTGTCTGCAACAATTCGGTTTTTTCAGCTTCCTCCTTCTGTTGGTTGTGTCCCGAACCATTTTCTTTATTTTTTTCTTTGATTTTATCGTTGGGTATCGCTGCATGTGGTTTAAGCTGCCAGCGCATTTCTGCTTCCAATTGAAACTGAGCTGGCTCACCACTGTACATTTCAAAACCTAGCTCCATATTATTGAGATCACAGTTACGGCCCACTGAACACATTTCAATGCCTCCGTAGCAAAGTTCACCAGAATTGACGTACACTGGTCTGTCAAGGTAAAATACACTTTGCATCCAGTGTGTACGCATCTCACACGGATCCGTCCTGAAACTCATTGGCGTGTGTGACTTAGTAAAGAAGACATGAAAAAATGTTACGATGCCATCCACATGACCACTGCGGCGCATTTCGAGCATATATTTACAACGAAAGTTCAAATCCTTCTTTGTTGCAGTGTACATATTCAGGTACTTGACTCCAAATTGTGTGCTCAGCAACTAAATAAATGAAGTAAAAATACAGTTTAGACAAAATTAGTGCAAAAATTTGTTTGCGCCTACTTGCTGTGGCTGCACCAACTGAAAGCTCGGTTCGGACAATGCAAACTCTCGCACGCATTTCATGTTCACACCATATACATCATTCCACCATTCTACACGTTCATTTTTATTTTTAGTATCCTCCACAGCAGCCATAAATAGTTTTGCCACATCCGGTAATATGATGCCATTCTCCTTCTTCAGCCACTTATCACGCGCATAAATTACTAAATCACAAGCCGATTGGAAGAGCATAGAATAGCCCAACCAATTACATATGATTATATCTACTTCCGCAACTGGCAATTGTATCTGCTCCAAAGTTCCCTTGATTATATGTATCACATCAGCATAACCATTCTCACGCACAATTTGCTCAGTGTAGTCCAATACACTGGAAGTATCTACCGCATACACATGAGCTGCACCAGCCTTGGCGGCGAATAATGAGAGTATGCCTACGCCGCAACCTACATCCAGCACAGTGCGACCTCGAAAAAGATGTTTATTGTGCAATATGGCAGCTTGATAAAAATTGAGACAGCAGAAGTCCTTTAATTGCTCAGCGATCACTTCTACGTGAGCGTTTGTATCCACTTGGAAATCACGTGAAGTCATAGAGTACACCGACTTTGGAGGTGTCTTAGCAAACTTTGGTGAACGACACATCTGCTCTTGTTTCAAAGTCTTTGGCTTGGGCTCTGTAGGAGTACTCTGTGGAACCAGTTTGCGCGCAGCCCCTCTCCGTGTCATCGCTACACCAATCTTTACAAATATCTAGAAAACTTCCAAAAAAATCTAAACTGAATAAAAGTACAAGTATTTTACAACGTAGTTTGCTTTTTAACGGAACAGCCAAAATTTTGGCGCAGAATGTAATCAGTGAGTTTAAAATTCGTTTGTTATCGAAGGGCAGTTGTCAAGACAACTCAGCTGTCAAGAGTTGTCAAATGGAAACAGCTGATCGTCTGCCTAGGGATGAAAAACCTGAAGACTTTAGTTCTTTCCCGAACACTACGCGGGATCCCGCGGGTGCTCAAAATAGCCGTCAAAGTGTTTTCACATGAAAAAAAAAGTGGAACGAAACGAAACTTTCACTTTTTCACAACCCTGACGATTCTCGTTCTGTGAAACAGTGCAACCAACTGTCAAAAACTTATCATATGTAAAAAAAAATATACACAGCCTATTTATACGTGAAAACAAGATGGAGAAGATACCAAGAGGAAAGCGCGCCAGCGAAAACCAAAAAGAGTTTTTAATAAATTATCTAGAAGACAATGTAGACATTGCAAACGATAAGTATGAAGCCTTTTTAACATAAACAAACGAATACCAATTATTTATAATTATAGATTTGTGACGGCAGATGGTGCCAAATTTCGCGAAGAAAAGTGGAAAGAACTAGCGGTGAGCCTTAATGCTCTTGGCGGCACTCAAAAGAATGGTGCAAAATAAATAAATAAATAAATATAGTGCGATAAGGCAGGCAGAGCAGAGAAGTTGTATAAACGGTTTGAGCCGGGCCAAAGCACTGTCACCGCTGGAAGAGCGCATAATTAAGATTACAACTGTGCAGGCAGTCGATGGTGATGAAACGGGCATTGGAAGTTGTTGTGGCTGAATGCGAGTTAGATGGTACTGCAGCCGCAACCACATTGGAAGATGCAACTACGTGTCCAATGATGGGGGCGAGCACCTCAACTGCTGCAGCAATAAGAGGCAGCACAGCATACCATTTTTACGTAAAAATCAAAACCCAACAGAATTCTACATGTTAAGTGCTATGCGTTGGGTAACAGCTTACACGCAAAGTCCATTCGCCAGATTCTTATGTGACAACTCTCATGCAAAGCTAAGTATGCATAACTGGGCTATTAGGAAAAGAGCCTTTTATCACCAGCGCAGGCAAAAGATATTCCTGTACGCTTTTGACAAAAGAACTTAGGTTTAATTATAGATGTAAAATAAAGAACTTCATTATTTCACCGAACTTTTATTAAAATGGTGTCTTAAACTACACCTATGATCATGGGCGTGCGCAGAGCATAATTAGAAATGTTAAAATATAGCTATTAAAAGATTTATAATAATTTACCTGATTAATTTTTATCTTTTCAACAGACTTCAAAAAAAGGAAAGGTTATCAATTCATCTTAATATTTTTCTTTGTATGTAACCGCATAACTTTGGACCACATTAACCCATTTCGATAGTTCTTTAACTATCGGAAAGTTGGTGCTTTAGGGGTGGTCCCATACCAATTTGGTTTAGATCCGATCATTGGATCATAAAGAAATTAACGGTACTTCTCAATTTTTATATGCGAACTAGAGTCGGTTGTTTTTTGCTTAAAAATTACTTGTTATTGTAACAATTGAGTTGTACCGAGCCCTACAAAGGAATTTATTTTGCATAAAGTTTATTATAAACTTATTGAAGAGTTAAAATACCAATTTGTTAGTTACCTTAATAGCGAGCAAATTTTAAAGAGCGTGTCAGACTTGGCAATGTTTCGAACTTTTCGATGAAGATCGCTGTTAAATTGAGAAAGAGAGATTTTATTTCCACGTGTGAACAGAAAGAAGATCTTTCTGTCACTTTTCAGGAGTTAAATTTGCAAGGTGTGACTGAAACTAAAAGCACGCAAACCGATTCCGGATATATATTTCAACTTGCTTGTGCTGCACTAGCAATATGCAATTCGGCTTTCGGAAATTAAAAAGCTCTTTTCAAAGACACTTTACATGCAAGGTGTGACTGCACATACAACTGCTTTCTGAAATTTCTCAATCTGACAGCCTTTTCGAAATATATTGCATTGCCACATCTGACACGCTCTTAACGATTAGTGCCTTAAAGCTAAAATGGGGGAAATTGAGATGATTTCTTTTATCAAAGATCCAGAGATTCGTTTCAGAACAAAAACATTGATAAGATTTTAATTTCCGTTCAAAATAAAAGATGGAAAATGAAATGACTTTCTTGTTATAAAATATTCAAAGGCATATACATAATAAGTATGTATGTACATATATTAAAAGTTAGGACAATCAAAATATGTATGTATACTCATTTCCCTAACTCATTTCGTTTCGAAATTCAGCTCCGTACACAAGTCGGTAGATTACTAACTAAAGAGTTACGTCGAATTTAAAATCAACTACTACATCAAAATATTAGTTCCTATGTTTATTAAATACCAGTGTACGTTATGATTTTAGATGGTCGCTTCTTCACTATCCGATCGACCTGATAAAGCTGTACTAATGGCTATCACACAAAGAGCCTGTTTGAAGTGAAAAGCTGTCAATGGAATAACAGCATGTGCCCAAGAAACTACACCACCTTCAACAGAAACAAAAATTGCTTTTCTCAAGTTCATATTTATTTTTTGTAAAAATACTACTATTACTATGCGAAATTTTAAAGCAAATAAAAAATGCAAAACTTAAAGAGATGAATTAAAAACTTTTAGCTTGTAAATTTTCCCATTAAAATACATACATATACACACTTCAAGACATATGAATTCGAAAACACTTAATTACTTTAGTAACTATGTATCCATATACCAACCACAATCGGGTGGAGCACAACCAATCCAATCTAGATTGAGGGATAAGGGTGGATTTCAATTGTAACTAACGGCATGCATATCTTATTTGTAGGTATGTACACATGTCTGAATCATGTCAAGATTCGAAGTGCTTACGTTGTTGTGATTTATGCAATTACTACATTATACATTCATTTATATCTAGGATCGTAGAATGATCATGTGTGGGAGGTTTATGTCTGAGAAATATGCACAGCCTTCGTTGCAACAATGTTTAACAAAACAAACTGCCTGAGCTATTTTCTGCTTCACTGTTCATATAATCCATTGTCGGTAGTGAGCCACCACGGCGTTGTCTGCATTGCTCTTGATTCAAACGTTCGTTGAACCATTCATCTTGCGATTCTTGATCGTGTTGTTCTTGCCCAAATTCAAGTGGTTGATGATGTGTTTGATGACGTTGAAGATCACTGTAACAGGTACTAATGGTACGACTATGACTAATTTGACTACCTCTACGACGATATTGAGGTAGAACAGCTAAAGCACCGTTGTTGCCATGTGTTAGTAATGATGTGGTAACGGCATTGCTTTGTGCGCTTGTGCTGGTCGCAGTACTATTTGTGTTATTACGTATATTTCTAGTGTTGTTTAGTGTCGGGAAATATTTATATAAATCCAGCAATTGCTTAAGAGTAAAATCTGGTTTATGTGGTACATCGTTCAAGTCGATCTCCCCTGGATTCAATGGTATCCAAAAAGTGGCACCCAGTCCTGCTAAACGGCCTCCCTAAAAATAAGTGACATACGAGTTCAAACACTGTACATGTGAAATCATTATCCTTTCATGCTCACCTTAATGTCCGATTCGAGCTTGTCGCCAAACATGGCACATTGCGATGGTGAGACACCAAGAAAGTTGCAAGCAGCGTAGAATATTTGCGGATTCGGCTTCTCCCATGGTAAATCTGATGACACGAGCATACAATCGAAATATTGACTCACATGCAACTTGTTAATTTTTTCCCATTGTGCATTAGATGGTCCATTGGTAATGAGGGCCAGTAGGAAATTGGCTTCGCGAGCACGACGCAACATTTGTATATAATCGGCAGATAGAGCTAAATAACGATAACGAAGTTGAAGCCATTTTGGATAAATTTGCTCAGCTAAATGTTTGTAGCGAGGTGGAAGAGCTTCACGCCATAAATAAGTGCGCCAGGAATCAAGAGATGTTTGCGAGTTGTCTGGGCAGCGACGAAATGCTTTCAGAAATGACAGAGTTGCAATGCTAGACTCCTCTTTCGATAAGCCAAACTGATTTTCGAGCACTTCACTTAGCTACGAGCGATTTACAAAGAGATTTAATGATTATTTAAGACCTGTGGTTTGAATTCTTTATAAACTTAATAAAATGGAACAATGGGGATTAAAGTACAGTCAGTCATTAAAGTTTAGGTACAGCGAATTTTTTACAATACCGGCAACTATTTGTTAAATATTTTATTTTTCTCTAATTTTTTATTAAAATATGGTAAGTCCAAATTCCTCATACTTGCACTTTATTATACTAAAATATAATGGGCTAAAAAACTGCATACTCAACATTTTTTCTAGAGTGCGTAAATAAAAAGTGAAATATTTGAAAGAAATTTTCCAGAATATTCTTTAATTTTTTTGGGGTTTTTGTTGTAGAATTAACCATATTTTAATAAAAAATTTGTGAAAAATGGAATATTTAAAAATAGTTTCCCGTATTGTAAAAAATTCGCTGTACCTAAACTTTACTATATATGTATGAACATAATATGCCTGTTCATGTAGCAAATATTTTTCAAAAGTTATCAAAAACTATCTCATGGTTTGGTTTTCATGTATCCAAAAAGACTTGCAAAGTTCTTGAGGGGAAGTTGCAAATTTATCCTGCAAAATTTTTTTCCAGTAAAAACTTGCAAGCAAGAAAACAGCTGATCGCATCTTGCTGGGTGCAATTGAAACTAGTAGATAAGGAAACTGATTATGGGTTTTTATAATTTTAAATTAGGTTTCTTCATGTAAAAATGTCTAAAACCATATTTCGTGGCCGGGATCAACAAATAAGTAGAAAAACAAATATTTTATATGTATATATCTTATACGGTGAATAAAATTAGCAAATAACTAACTTTTTTGAAACTTTAGTGGTATTTTACATTTTTTTGTTTTATAAAATATACTTTCGGATGTAAAACACAGCTATTATGGCAATTTGAATTTGCACATTTGTGAAAAAGGAGACATTTACGATCCAAAAGTGGAACGTATTCGATCTCTATTACCCAGAAAGCGTTCCTCATGCTAGAAAAATGGGCAATAGAGAGCGGATATTTTCCACGTATCTTATTTTTACGCTTTAATTACCGAATCAGCCCGGAAAGCGTGTGGAACAAACCCTTTATTAAAAAAAAATTAGTTCTTTTTACTTGGCAACTCTGCTCGTTATCCTTGAATTCTCCGGACGCGGAAATCTAAATTGAAAAAAATTCTTTGACATGTCCAGCTCACTATTTTTATATTTTGCATATACATACATATTTATATATCCCTTTGTACACCGTAATTCATTTCGCAATTAACGAGCGCTGCGGTTACGCGATTTCCGCAAATTCTGTTCCCTTGCCCCTGAATATATTTGCTACAATACATAATCGCAAACGCGTACACCAAACAGACGCGCGTGTTAGTCACCCCTACTGCACCTCTTTTTATCAATAAGCGAATGGAAAATTCCCACTGATTTCTCATGTAGCTTCGATAACCCCACCCCCACCTTTTCCCATCCCAACAAACCTTTTTGACTGCTTTCAAATCACCCGAGCGCGTGGGAATTAGTGTGTTGTCCAAGTCGAAGAAAAGTGCTGTAATCTTCTTTAGATTTTCACCCAATATAGCGTTATTTATATTAGAGCTATTGGAAGCGGTTATACATAAATTAGCAGCATTTTTTGTGCTTTTATGCTTTACAATTTCACCTTCGGCCATCAGAGTAAAAACTTAATGGATAAGCGAGTTTTTCGCTGACGCAATAAAAAATATATTATTTTATACACTGTATTAGTATCAATACAAAAATAAGCTACACAATCGCCTATTGTGATAAGAATTTGAATACGTGTTAGCACCAATCCAGCTTAACTATTATTTATAAAATAATTAAAACTAGAAGACTAAACAACTGCACACAAATTGCAGTTGAGCAGGTTAAATGGAACTGATAGCAAACAGAGAACGGATGATGGTTAAAAAGCAAACAGAAAAAATTATAAAGAGAAAAGAGAAAAACGAAAATAAAACAGAAATGAATGTCAAGTGATGCCAGATCTCAGTTGCACCAAGCAGCGTTGCCGTCAGTGTAAAATCCTGTAAAAATGTCAAACAGCAAAATTACTCTCTCTGAAGTGAGAGTAAAAAAAGTACGGGAACAAAACAAGCATTTTTCCTGTAAAAACGTCGCTTGACATTACCAGAAGAAAAAGTTCGGGTAAAATCTTGCAACTTCATTCTCTACACAACTCTCCGAAAACCGCTCTTATTTATAGGATTTTGGAGTACAGGATCACTTTTCCTGTAACTTCCTGCAAGGCCGTGTAAAAACTTGTAAGTTCATGAAGTACTGGATCAGAGCTATTTTTAAGATGTTTCCAATGCAAATTGGCAAAGTTGGTGTTATTTCATCAGCTGTGAATGGTGCATGTTTGTCAGAATTATTTATTTTGAGAGTGAGTGAAAAAATTAAAACATATTTGTATTTACATATTTGTATTTTCTGCCTCTTGGATAGTGGTCTAAAACTATCGATAGTTCTTTAATTAAAATTCCGAATATCCGGATAAAATGAACGAATATTAACCGGATATCCGGATAGCAAAATTAACGGATATTCGCGTTAACAGTATTTTATCCGTATACACCAATATTCGAATGGACAGTCCCAGCCCTAGTCGATATATTAACCTGAAAAAAATATTCCGATTTAAATTTATAAAACCATTAGTATTTATTTATAAAGGTCTCTCCCTCTCTCTCATGCTATAAAAAATATTTATGTATGTAGACAGTTGTTAGAAATATGCAGACATTTACAAGTTTATAGTCGTTTTAAAAGCACAATGATCAAACGTAGATTTCCTTAGTTATAGATATAGTCATTGACATTATAAGCGAACATTAGTTGCTGGTATGCTATTGATACGATGTAAACATTATAAAAATGTATGTATGTTATTAATCGGCCCTATTATGGTTGTCAACGCCGACCTCGATGCCATTTTTTAATCAAAAATAGTCCTCGTAAATCCAACTCCAGCTACGCTGACCACAGTATTTTGCGGAAAGGTGTTCTTCGCAAAAATGACCACAGTAGCTGGAGTTGGACTTACATTGGCTATTTTTGGATGAAAAAATTACATCGACGTCGACGGCCATAATAGGACCGAATGCGTTGGTTTTTATAAACAAATATTTGTATAGCAAAAACAATTAAATGCCTAATTGTTTATCCAACAATTTCATTTTCAAAAAAATATAAATCATGAAGAAACTCAAATGTACATATTTCTACAACAAAAACAACTTTATCTAATGATGCTAATAATCAACTACAATTTCCTACTGGGATATTATACCAGAATGTCACAGCTGCTTGCAATTGAAGTTTTTATTATTTCTATTCCGACGATTCCTTCCAAAATTCACCTGCCCAATCGGGTAGCGGTGTCTCATACTGCCATCCCGGACCTTTATATTTCCATGCATGTAAATACATAATTAAGTCCTTCGGTTTAGGATCTTTAAAGCGTACTTTGCACTCATAACAATGCTTATCAAAAGTTAATTTCGTTTTGTTATACACAGTATCGGGTGGGGCATGACCAGTTTGAGTGCCAACTGATACTTTGGTTGGTTGCTCTTCAGGCTCTGTCTTTACATCAGTGTCTCTTTCATTAACTATGTCAGAAGGCGTTGTGTCTTCAATTGCATTTGTTACAGTTTCAGGCACACCAGCTCCATTTCCTATAACTTCTTGTTTTACCAAAGTCATTCCTTCACTATCGAAACCACCATCAACTCCTAACCAATTTTCAGCATTGTGTACATGTATCAAATCCTTTACCAGCTCCTCATCGGTTCTACCTCCAATATCTCCACCACGACCTTTGAGCGGCCCAAATACTTCGTGATTATATAGCGGGTCATTTACAATTGGGTAGCCAAATATTGTAAATGACACGTATTTGATGCATTCGTCCAGTTAAGGGTTTGCATAGTAGTACACTTGTTGAGCCGTTGTAACAAATTTTCTCAAACGATGTCGACAATCTTTGCCATTTGGTGAAACTTTGCAGACACCAATCTTATAACTGACAACTTCAATGGGTTCTTTGCATTCAATGATCCCGTCAGGAAAATTTCCCTCCACACGACATACATACTCCTTTTCTACGTCTCTGTTTCGTATCTGTTGTTCCAATAATCTCGCTTTCTTGGGCGTGCGACCAAAAAGCAATAACCCAGATGTAAGTCGATCTAAACGATGGATTGTGCGCAAATTTTTCAAATTGAATTCCTTAGCCAAAATGAAGACAACAGTATTATGACGATATCTACCGCATGGATGAACAGGTATTGATGCGGGTTTGTTTATGACAACTATATCCTCGTCCATGTGCACTATGCTAATATGTTGGTCAGTAACAGGCACTTCATGTCGATGCACAGTATTCGACAGCAAGTCGTTATGCTTTAGCTTATAATCGACTGGCACGCGTTCATAATTCACTTTAAGTGAACCAATTAATATGCTACGTTCATACTCCTCGGGTGGATGAGCACGAAATTCGCGTGAAAATACATCTAATATTTTCTCTCCTACCCAGCGTCCTTTAGTAAATGTTGTAAAGGTGAAGTAATAGGGGTAAACTTTGCGCAACCCATTTTCAAAATAGTAAGACGTCTCATCATATCTATCATCGGAGAATCCGGACGCTTAGCTTTTAATGCCTTCGTCTCCAGTCTCGCTTTCTTTAAAGCTTCAATCTGCTCAACATCTTCAGCTTTCCGCTTTTCTGGAAGTACAACTTTTAATTCACAATTGTTAACGGCCGTTACCAGTGTGCGAACCGCCGGACTATGTTGGGATCAACATTGTAGAACCACGTGCAAGTTAGTGGCGGCTCCGTATTGGAAATAGGTTGGTAAGTGCATCCTTCAAAGCACTATGTTTTCTTCATCACTGTCGCGTCGCCATGTTGCGTCTGAGCATGTCGTGGCATTTTAAGTATAACTTGATTTTGGAAACCTGGTAACATACGGTAAAACGTACCAAATTTATTAAATGCATAAAAAACGTTAAATTAACGCCACAGCCACCAAATTTACAACGAAAGGAGCACAAAACGAACTGCCCAAATAGATTTGTAAACAACCTGGGATCGAACTGTTGGGCCGCACATGCAAAATGCAACGGCGTTACATTTTAGTAAGGCGAATTTATACAAGGGGGTTAATGGCGAATTTAGATTTTCGCCGGGTATTCCTAATGTCAGAGAACGTTTAAACAGAGAACTTAGATAGATAGAGAAGGTGCAAATTTTTGGAACGTAAAATTGTTTGGCTGAAAAATAAATCCATGGAATATCACCACAGCGCGATTAACATTTCAAGAAGAGTTAACAGAGAAAAATGTAAATTTCTGTTATGATAATGTTATATTTGTTGCAAGTGTCTGGCTATGTGTTGCTAGGTTGCATGTGAATGCAGAAACGTATTCATGTATATTTTTTTAATAAAATTAAATAAATTAATATAGTTAAATTATATTAAATGTACTTTTATATTAGTTAAAATTGCTGACTTGCATTTCTGCATGACCATTTGTTAAATATAATTTATTCAGTAGTTAATGTTGCTAAAAACTTAAAAAGCATCTGTTCAAGTTCGCTTCTTGTACGAGTATTATATTATGTAAATAGTAAAAATGCATGTTAGTTAAAAAAATGATAAAATTGGTTTTTTCACATACTCACTTTAAAGATGGACGCATTAACAAAAAAAATTATAAAGCAATGTGTTTGTTAACTTCAAAATTAATTTTCGAAGATATTGGCCAGGGAATGCTTTAACTCCAAAACGTAGATTTGTTATCTAATAAATAGGTGAAAGCTATGCAAATATGCAAACTCATTGGTGATTTGCCGTCGGCATTTGGGTCGCAAAAATCGTTTTTTTTTTTTAACGATTCTTATTGTAGTTGCTACACTATTTTCAATGCAACAAATCCCAGTTTTCTAACTGCCTTAGTTTTTTCACAAACTCACTTTAAAGATGGACGCATTAACAAAAAAATTTACAAAGCATTTATTTTTAATAATTTCCTTTAAAACATAATTCAATCTATAACAGAAACCACAATAATAAAAGTTTAAAAGCTTGCACAAATTGCAAAATAATAAATCAAACTTCAAAAAATTGTTATAAAAATTTCAAAATTTTTAATTAGAATATTTAGAAAATTTTCGGGTATGCAGCTTTGTAGTCCATTCAATCAAGTACACTAAAGTCCAAGTTTCTAGTCGTTAAAAATTACCGTTGATTTCTTAGAATTTTTTTTTGTGGAGGGTGTTCGCATTTTCTTCCATATAACACATGAACCCATTTTTTTTTGTATGAAAAATAAACAGCAACACCCCAACAAAAAAATCGAAAAAATCAACGGTAATTTTTAACAACTTGAAACTTGGACTTTAGTGTACTTGATTGAATGGACGACAAGGCTGCATACCCGAAAATTTTCTAAATATTCTAACTAAAAATTCTTAAATTTTTATAACAATTTTTTGAAGTTTGATTAATTATTTTGCAAATTGTGCAAGCTTTTAAACTTTTATTATTGCGGTTTCTGTTATAGATTGAATTATATTTTAAATGAATATCATTAAAAATAAATAAATATAATTTGTTAATGGCAGCTGAATGTATGTTTACATATGTAAATATGTACCCCATACACATACTCCAAAATCATTTATTGATAACGTTCTTGCACCTGCACATAATATTACATATATGTAAGT
>NW_016163094.1:0-11748 GCF_001687245.7 Rhagoletis zephyria | reverse complement strand
GTGGTACCCGTAACCAATTTATAGCGTTTTCGCTTGTTATTGGCGGCGAGGGCGCTTGAACTACTGCTGGGGCTTGTAGTAGGTGAGTTTCGCTCACGCTTGAATATGCTAACCTGACCACTGCTCGAGGCTTTGCTGCAGTTGGTACTATTGAAATCTATAGCCTGCGAGAAATTTGTGAAAAAAGCGCCAGTGTAAGAACAATGATGACGGTTGCAGTTGTGTTACTTCACCTTTACGTTGGTGTCCAGTCGACTCATGAAATCCATTGCGCTCGGTACTTTACTACTTTGTGAGCGGCCTGCGGCTGTTTTGTAGTCATCTGGGGTCCAGCCTTCAATCGAATTGGTTTTCTCGACCTTCCTATTGGTTGTATATTTTTTTTTATTCTTAGAATGATAATTTGTTAAAAAAAAAATACTTATAATTAAATGTGACTTACATTGCCATTGACTGCGCTGTGGCAAATTTACTAAGCACTAATTTAGGGTCTGAGAAGTACCGACTCTGCACGATGCCAGCTTCTTCACATGTTTCGCTCACAAGCGTCTCTATGCTACGCTCTTTTGGTTTGGGTAACTATCAAATTAAAAATAATATTTCACAAAAATATATATATATATTTTTTTTATATAAAGTTATAATAACTTACAGTTTTATCAGCATTCCGGAAGAATTCGCGCAATTCTCGCACAATCGAACCGAAGGGCACGCTTCTGGGAGAGGCGCCTAAATAACCGCGAACCCATTTCGATAATTGGGACACCTGACTAGGCTGCTCAAAACGTACATCACACAACAGAATGGCGCCATAATCGTGCCGATGACGAATGACACGTCCAATTGCCTGATTCACAGCACGAGTAGCCTCTAAGCTGTACCATGCTTGGCCTGATAATAGCTATTACAAATTATGTTATTAGAGAACGCATATCATATTAAAAAGTAGGCGTACTTCGTTCTCTTTCGTGCGATTATCTTCCAAATAGCGTTTCTTTAAAATCACTTTTGGATCTTTGAGTGGTGGAAATGGAAGCCCCGTTATGATAACTGCACGGCCATTGCGATCTGCAAAATCGAGACCCTCGGATACTTTTCCACGGCATACTGCCATGAAACAAGCGCCCTTTGCATCACGTATGCTTTTGTAGAACTCCTCCATAGACGTAGTAAAGCTCTCCTTGTTTCGTGGTTCTACATAAATTGGTTTATGCCTACTCACCTCAGCCCAAAGACCGCTGGCCTGCCAAGCGTCTACGCACTGGTTGAGCAAAGGGTAGGAAGGGAAGAAAACGAGCAAACCATCCGGCACTATGCGTGACACATTGAGTACTGTTTGGCCCAATGAGCTCAGATACTTAGGATTGTCACTAAAATAGTCAGTGTCGAGCTTAGCAAAATTCTTTCTTCTGACATTGAATTTTTCTTACCGATTTGCAAAGTTCGATATGAGCTGCTCGCGGTCAGGTCCAGTACCAATGATTCTGACAAAAACTTGCGACTGACTAACAATGTGTGGATTTTCGAGGCTTTGTGCAATTGGTACCGCTAGTTCAGCTATTAATGGTTTCAACGGTGCAAGGGTGCCACTTGTCAAAATTATGCTGCGTACTTGTGTATTCAATAGTTGTTCCATGCTACAAAGCAAAAGAAATTTTATGTTTTAAGCTTTTTATTGCTATTTATACATATACAACATTATAAAAATATGTTTATCATGATATTATAATATACAATAACATATAAATATTATTATAATTATTGTATAATATATTATACAATATATGTATATGGATTTTTTATTATTTAACATACCCGAAACCAGGATTAAAGCACCAATAGTTAATAACTTTGGGTAATTTCGACGAAACCGTACTAGTACTAGGCGCCTTTGATAGCCAACCATCCTTATTAGAACCTTTATGCTGCTGTTTAATTTCTTCAATTTGTACATGAACTTTAAAACTTTTGTGGACTTTCGCTATAAGATCATCCTTCTTGATGAATACAACACTTAGTAAATTAGAAATCATTTCAAAAGAACCACCTTTACGGAAGGCACTACCTTGTGACTGAACAGTCATGTATTGAACGAGTCTTTCGAGTAAACTTATGGTGGCTGGCGCTATAACTGGTGTTATCTGTAAAAACAAGCATTCGATTTTTGTTTATCAATAAATATTTATAGGATACTGATATATAGCACTTACTTTCGCCGCTGCCAATATCTCAAACAGGAACGAAGGGGGGTATGTTGTTCCTTCTGCTTTGTTTTCAACAATAATATTATCAATCTCCTTCTCCAGATCCAACAACATTTCCTTAAGTAATGCTAAGTCCTCCAATTTAAAATCTTTTGGTTCATCACTGCTCATAAAATCCAATGCATTTTCATTCATCATTGATTTCATCACGTGCGTCACATCGTCGATTGCCAACGCTATGTCCGATGAGCGTATTTGCACTGATGCCGATTCTTCGCAAATTTTTTCAATATTGTGTGCCTCATCCAATATAACAATTGTATTGCTCAACTCCACTTTATTAGCTTTACGTGCTTTAGGGTCTAATAAATAGTTATACGGCATAAACGTGATATCCGCATCGCTGGTCAACTCTTTGGATACATAATATGGGCATACTTTGAGTTTTTGCCCCACTCGCACCAAATCTTCTATATCCATTACGGACGATTCTTTTAATTCAGCACTGTCTTTCTTTGACTCGACGCGATTATAGAATGTGCAAGTTCGCGTCTGTATGCGCAATTTACAAAGTTGCACCTTGTTGGAATTGCCTTGTTCGCGCATAACTTCTGGGTGAATGCACAGTTGATCCCGTGAGCCCAACACCACAGCGCGCATAAACGAGTACGAGGTACGCTTCAACTCCTGCATTGCTTGTGTTAATTGAGAATGCGTACGGGAGGCGTATATAATTTTTGGAACGCCCCAGTTAGCGTTTCTCGCCTGCATTGCATTGAATTCGTTCACTGCTTGCTGAGCTGCAGCGCCACCTCTTGCGTGGAGTTGCACTAATGATTGCATTTCGGATTTACGTGATAGCAGCCAAGCCAGAGATGCACATAAAAGGCTCAACGTTTTACCTGTCCCTGTTGGGGATTCCAATACTCCATTTGTGCCATCGCGCAAGCAAGTAATTACCTTTTCCATATACGCTGTCTGTACATCGTAGGGTTCGAAAGGGAAATGCACTGTTATCCCCGAGATTGTATACTCCGGCATTTCTAGCGATGATTCGACCACTTCGTAATGTTTTACTTATGTATATTTTCTGCGACTTTGCTTCAACTTCACTTTTCGTAAATTTTATTGCCGCCAAAAAATCCCCAGTCAGCTGATTTTGACAGTCCGACAATTCTTTTATGATTTTTTTTTTTTTAAATTATACAACACTGCGACAATTGTCAGCGAATAAGGAGTAAAAGCAAAAGCGAAACGTAAACAATTACCCAAAAATGCGGCTGATTGCTCAGCGGTTTTACAAAAGACGAATTGAACGTAAATATTTCATAAAAATGGCAAAATCAAATAAAATGTTTGCCGATAAAGCCTTTGAGCTAATTAAGGAGTTGGAACGTTCATCACAGACCATCCCACCTTTCGACGTAAGTGCTATGTACAAACAAATTACTAATTTTCCAATTCAAACGCATGTGTTTCTCAGGACGACGGTGTTCGGCAAGTCTTAGAAGAAATCAAAGCAATTTTCGAGGAAAACTGTGCACAAGCGTAAGTACTAAGATACAATAACTCAAATCTATTAATTTCTCATACAACTTTTAACTTAGCGCCAACTACTCAACCTCCGGCGATCGCACGCTGTGGCCACTGCTCAACTTTCGACATGCTGCACTACAAAGAAACAAGCGTTGCCTACTAACATATTTGTACCAACGTTTGCTCCGTATAAAAGCCCTTCGTTGGGAATTCGGTCCAATTATCCCAGCAGACATTAAAGCTTCACTATGCGAACCGGAAGTTAACTTCTTTAACACATACTCAAAGTCGCTGGCTTCCTACATGCGGTCCATTGGGGATGGACAGGGCATAGATTTGACAGGTGACCTGCGGCCACCTAAATCACTCTATATAGAAGTGCGCTGTGTTGAAGATTACGGTAAGTTTGAATTGGAAGATGGCGAAGTGATTTATTTGAAGAAGAATAGTCAGCACTATTTGCCGCGAGCCCAAGTGGAAACATTAGTGCGTCAAGGAATCTTACAACATATTGCATGAAATGTATTAAAATTAATATGTAAAAAAAAATTATTTGTAATTATTTTCTAAATATAGTTAATTTATGTACATATGTACATACATATCGAGCCCTAACCGCCAAAATAAAGTAAGCGACATTTTATTTTTCAAAATTTTCTTTTTGATGCAGAAATGAATTTAGATGATGTAGGAATATTTCTGCATAAAAGAAAATTTTGAAAAAAAATTTCGCTTACGTTATTTTGGCGGTTAGGGCTCGATATGTAAGTGCTGAACATTTTTAAAATTGGTGTTAAGTAGGGCTAGGACTGTGATTAAAACATATGTACTATATAGTAAGGTAAAGCCGTTCACTCAATTCGTCGGCCATGATTTTTTTTTAAAGTTTACCAACATTTTAAAATCATATAAAATTGAGATTAAAAAAAGAATTGTTCAAAGTTGTTGTTGTTTGAGATTGAAAATGAGAATGTGTGTGTAAGTTTGTGTGTAAAATTTTAAAATTAAATTGCTTGCAAACGTCAAGAATTTGAAAAATTCCTCTCAGCGGATCTACCTTCCTATTTTTTTTTATCATGGCTAGGACTATTCGGATATCCGTGTTGAGCGTTTGGAGATTTCAAAATAAATCTTTTACGACGCAACAACTAAAAAGCAGACTTAAAACATATTCGGAACACGTTTCCCACTAACTAAATTTTAAAACGAACGCATCAGTTTTATAGCTGTCAATTGATTGCACAATTGAAATTACCCAAGGCATATTAGTTCTGTTCGTCGAACAAAAAATTTGTACGAATTATCACGATTTATGCCCAAATCGCATTCGTGCAGACCAAAAAATTATCCATCACTCAACAACTGAGAGCGCAAAGTGACAGTTCTCCTAGAGAGAGAGTGCAAAATCTTTCTGGAAAAATTTTAGCCAGCAGAATTCGCAATCACGAAAAACATATGATTGTGGCACATGGTTGCATTTTTGTCTACGATAATTTGAATAAATAAGTTCGTTAAATTTAAAAATTTATAAACACGAACGATTTTTTTATGAAAAAAGGATGTAACAGGCTAACCTAATATTCACGGCTTGCGTTTTGGTACGCATGCCGTCGAATTTGTTTTTTTGCGTCACCCGAAATTGACTTGCATGCGTTTGCATTTGATTTCATTGAGCGAAACGTCAAATCAAAATGTCACGCAGAACAAAAATTGGAAATTGAGTTAGCTTCATACGCACGCCGTTCAATTTCGGTTGATCTCATACAAGTTGCATGTGCATGAGAAATTTTTGACAATAAATTGGCGGCGTGCGTGAATATTAGGTTAGCCTGTAAGTACTTATTGATATAATTAATTTAGTTATTTCCAATGATTTGAACTTTACTCGGCTGAAAATAATTGTATGCGCAATCGGAATGCAATTGCCACTAAAGTCGATTTAAGAAACCCGACAGCTAGCACGATAAATAAATTGAAATGTATGTTAAAGAAAGTCAGAACAACAAGAAATATACATGTGTATCCTGTTTTTGTCCAACTGAAAGAATTTTAAAAATTTATTAGGTTTGAAATGCAACCGTGGACACCAGCTGGCAGGGAAACTTGCCAATTCCGGCAAATTTGCGTTCGTGCAGAAATTTGCAAGTTTCTCAACATGAGGGAGAATTTGAGTTACTCTCAGATATTTTGAGTGTTGGATAATAATCTTGCTGAATCTTCGACGAACAAACCTATTAAATATGCCTTGAAATTACCTTTTGTTTTCATCTCTTCATTATCATGTCTTCATTTGACCAAAAGAAAGCAACCCTGCATCACCGAATATGAACACAAAGTGAAATCGAAAATTCTGCCAGAATGTGAACGGGCGATGAGCGACAGTTTGTTTCTTGCTTTTGGAAAGGAAGGTTGGTAGCACCGGTTGAAAAACGTAATCAAAGCTAAATACTCGGGACGGAACAAAAACAAAAAGCAGTGCTCGCTCGCGGTGGTAAAAATTTGTTGTAGTAAGCAAATAGCAAAGCAGAAGCGCACAAAGTGTGAAACGAAGAGAGAAGTAGAAGGAAGAAAGAAGAGGCGGCAGCACCACTTCACAACAACAATACACATTGCTTTTGGGGATTTGTTGGTGCTCCCGCAGTGGCGCTACTAGCTGGCTGTGCTCTCATCTGCTGTGCGTTGCACAGTGTGTGTATGTGTATATTTGGTTCATGCATGCAATACATTTGTTGTTGGATTGAATTATTCGTTCCATCGCACCACACGCCTTGTGCACAAATCAAATACCACTAGAACGCCTCTTTAGGAAACTGATGGTTGGAGAAGCTTTATTAAGCATAGCGTATGGAGTGTAGCTGGCAAGCAGAAGAAGGTGCCGCACAGCATTCTAGTGAATTGGGATTTCTCCCACTCAAAGGGATATATAAAGTAGCATAAAGTATAGTATTTGTGAAAACGTCCAACGAGTATATTCTCAATTTGCGACAATTGGAGCAAACGGATAGCAAGAAGGCAATGACAGTCACTGCGATTGTGACGACGAAGTCAAAACTGCATTGGCAAATACAACTGGTGAACATTGATTTATGCATTTAGACGTTATTCACAAAAAGTAAAATTTGAAACTAAAGGTGAGAAAATCATTTTTCACGTTGCCGATTCACCTTAGTGATACTAATAGCAGTTGGTTTGGATTTGTTGTTGCTTGCTTTATTTTACGGCAGTGGCAGCAGGAAAAACTATAATACTTATCAGTGCCAGCCGCGCTGTGCACCGTCTTCAACCACCCACCAATTGTGCATTATGTTTGGTCGCAAGTTCGGTGGGCCGTGTGCCGTGGGCCGCTCGCTCTTCGCTTGTATGTAACGATCGCAATTTTGTTTACAAATCTCGACTGCACGCTACCGCTTGCAAGTTTCTTAACGTCAAGGACGTTTGCCAAATTTGTGTTGGTGTGATTTTTTTAACGTTTAGTTAATAGTGCTGATTTAGCATTCGCTAATTGAACGCCGGAAAGCGAATTTGTGTCATAAAAAGTTATTCGAAGTAAAATTATCGTCTTACACATCTCTAGTGTCTTGTCAACGCTTTTAAGTCGACCTCTTTAATCACTTGCTACTTAAAGAATATGGTTAAAGTTAATATTCCTTGTTTTACCGCTTAATTAATTAGTAGATGTACTTTTTTAAATTGCCAGCCATCCCAGCTTGGGATTCTGTTTTAGGTGAATTTTATCCTTTTTTCTTTCGTGAGTCTGTTCTTGTCAAATGTCAAAGTTTCGGCCGTTTATCGGTCGTCTCGCTTTCGCGCACGTGAGAATTTCTCCTCCGCTTTGTTGGCGCGAAAACGTTGCCATATGGTTTTAGTAAAGTTAATTGATCGCATGCATGAAGGGACAAAAATAATTTCAAAGACTGTATTAAAACCTACGCAACTAAACATACATATGTATATCGCACGTTTAATAATAGTTGTGTTTGTTTACAAATTATCCAGTAACTTGCCAGCAAAACTCTCCAGTAACTTAATTTCTGAGAATTCGCTCTCATAGAAAAAATATCCACAAAAGTACGCGAACGCAAATCCAGCAATAATTTGCAAGTTTCATGTACAGCTGATAAATTACTTGTTTATTCGCAGCAAATTCTTAATAAAACAATAGGGCTGTGCAGGATGTTGTGGAAATGGTCTTGGAATTGCATTTGGAAATACATATTTTGCTTGCCGCCATGGCAACCGTGTGCATTTTCTAGTTCCAAGAGCTCCAAGAGTTCCACAAGCTCCTGAGCAGCCCTAAATTATATATAATATTTAAATAGGTTTATTTTGTCAATTTCTACAATAAAAACCCATAAACAGTTTCCTTATTAGTTTAAATTGCATCCAGCAATATGCGATCAGATGTTTTTCGTACTAGCAAATTGTTACCAGTAAAAATCCAGTAAAAACGTGCAACTTCAGCTGTCATTTTCGCTGTCTCAATTTCCCCTACTTTGGAAGTTTTTGCGTTTAAAAAATTACCCATATGCAAAAATTTCAATTTTCGACTTGGCAAGTTTTGCCGAATTTTATTAAAAACAAATATTTCATTGAAGCTGACAACTCTACTGTTATTAGCATTTCTCTTCGTTTTAATATTTACTCTCTCTCTCTCTCTTAATTGGGGGGAGGAAATAGAAACATTTTTGAATTTGTGTCATAGCCAACAAATAGCAAGCGGAAAGCAAGGCGTACAAGAACACCAAGATAAAGCGACGTCGTATCATGCCAGTGTTAATAAAGCACATACACCTGTAACCGAATTTGTTGAATGTAAACGTTTAAATGATAAATTTAATTCATTATCATCCAGAAACAAACGAGCTCAAGTTAACGTAGAGTTAGTTGAGCAACAAAACGATAAACATATTCACTATTTGAATTTCAAACAAAGAGCAAGCAGCGCCAACATCATCTTTACTTTACCTCCAACGCTCCCTTTATATTTGACGCCGCGGATGTGGGCCCGTCTTCTACATGCCGATATTCCATGTTTAGCCATTACTCAGGTAGAGAGTTGTACGTGTTGTGCTCTGAATGAAAGAAAGTTTCCTGCATTGCAATGAAATGGTCGAGTCTGTGAGTCTGTTTGCTTGTTATGCACCTCTTTTGCTCACCTATTAATCTTTTGTTTCTTTCATTTAGCTCTGCTAGTTGTGGCAAGCTCTACATTCTACATACTTTCGACGTTCTACGTTGGCTCCAATAGAAAATATTGGGTACGCATACATATGGATGCGTGTATTGTTGTTGTGGGGGTGCAGCGGCACCAATCGGTTGTCAGTAAAAATATAATTTGGGGGAAGCACATTTCAGAGAGCCTGTTAAGTTTTAGTTATACAATATCTTACATTGTTTTTTGAATTTCCATCAAAAGTATGCAATCAACAGGCGCTTAGGCAGTGGTTCATAGATACATTAATTATTTTGAAGTAGAACGTATACAAATTTACATCCATACATACATACATATAAGAGCTTAAACTTCTAAACAATAGAACATATATGTGTACATAAATATCGCACACCATTTTTAAAATAGGCACAACTCAAAAATCAGAGCCGATGTAGTAAAGATTCAAATTTCAAACAGGCTTAACAGTAGTTTTCTAGTTAGAAAATAAAATCATGAAGAAAAAATAAATTGCATTAATTGCAAAAAAATCCTACGAATTGATATTTATGCTTTAAAAATCTACCAAAAATTTTTGAGAGTTGTGCCCCTTTTGATATTTGACAAACAAACGATCTCCAGCACATAAATAAACACTTACTTATTGAACTTATTAGATCATCATATTCAGTAAAACCATAAAAAAAGGTTGTTTGAATATTGACTGCTACTACTCATTACCTAACCCACTAAAACCGTATTTGATGAGCCTGTAACAGCAATTTTAATTAAATTTATTTGCTATAAGGTTAAACATATTTATAGATGACCATGTACAGTAAACATAGAGTAGCGGCCACACTGATTAATCGTTTTAAAACTCCGCTGCGTCTAATAAGAAAATAAATTTTTGAATATTTTTATATACTTCAACGAAACTCACAAAGATCAGACTTGCAAACTTTGTGCAAAACTTAAGAAACCGTAAATTTTAATTAAAATTCTGACATTTGTATTGCATATTTTAGGATGAATTTGGGAAAGCAGTGTTGAAGTTTATTTAATTTCGGTAAAAAAGCGCAATTTTGAATTAGCTAAAATTTAGCATTGTTTTTTGATTTTTTCCTTGAATATGTTGCTAATTTTGTTCCAAACAAAAACAAATTCGAGCATACATATATTATATGGAAGAAATTAAGCAAAGCTTTCACGAAAAAAAGTGCCAGAAATCAACGATCTTAGCTTCGCCATATTGCTTTATTTACCAAAATTCGATAAACTACAAAAATGTATAGCGAAATTTATCCTAAATATGTACTAAATGTCAAAAATTTATCGAATTTGCAGAAGTTTCTTAAATTTTGCACGAAGCTTTAAATTCAGATATATTTATATAGGTTTTGTTGAAGGGTGAACTATATTTTATAAAAAAAAAAACGCAATAAAATATTTACTTAGATCCAGCGAAGTTTTAAAGCGATTAATTGGCGTCCAGCATTCGGTGCCCGCTACTGTATGTATATGTAAATCATTGTTTGGTGTTGACTATTATAATTATTATTAGTGCATCAAATGCTTTGTCCCGCGAAAGAAAAAAAAAATTACTTTGTTTTAATTTTAGATTGCAAATTAAGAGTAAATTCTTTTATATTAAATCGTCCATGAAAATAAAAATAATCTCACTCACTCCATTGTATCTGCGTACACCCTTGTTTTTTTTTAATATTCACAGCGTTTTGCAAGCTATAATTCTTTTGTTATTCTTTTTTTACAAAAATATGGTTGTGGTGTAGAGCATCTACACAAAACCATATAAATCAAAGTTTGAAACTGTTTACAAAATTAAGGAAACTTGAACGAATTTTCATCAAAACTTTAAACTTTTTTCTCAGATTTTCTAAAAAATTTTTTAATGCAGTTTTATAGCTCATTCAATTTTAGTATAGTAATGTACAAGTTTGAAGTGGCTAAAAATCGCGTTAATTTTTAATATTTTTTTTTTGCTGACAGCTCTACGTATTTTCTTCCATATAAAAAAAATCGGTAATATGGAGAAAAATGCCTGGAGCCATCAGCAAAAAACTTAGCTACAGTTTTATACAAAAATTGAAATGGCTATAAAACTGCATAACAGAAAATGTACGCAGATTAATGGAGTGAGCTTACATTTGTATGTATGTAAGTATGTACATTAGGCTGGTACAAAAAAAAAAAATTAAAGTCGGAATTCTAATGCTCTCACCCCCTAGGATTGTTCTATACCGAGAAACATTTCGTAAAAATGGTATAGAATTCTTGAAAATCAATATATGTACATATGTACATATACATAGAGAAATTTAAAATCCAATGATTGCACCAAAGGAAAATATGTATTGGTAATAAATGTTTAACATTCTTAACTACTGTTACACTTTTGCTCCTTAGTGTACATGCGTATGTATATACAATGTGTGCATAACATACTGCAAATAGAGATTTTCAAGATTATTTAATATTTCGTTTTTTTTTAGCGAAATTCATATGAAATATTTAAGCTGTAATTTTTATAATCTCCATATGTAAATTTTCCTTTTACTTCTTTCCCTTTATTTCACTACCTTCTGTAATCCCATATTGATCGCTTAATATTTTCTATATGTTTCTTCCACATTATTTTTCAGATAATATACTGCGATAATTTTTTCCTGATATCGATGCAGATGTAGTAATTCAACAAGTGCATTATTTTTTCAAAAGCAAAAAAAAACCGTATTTAGAATATACCAAAAATCACTGAACAACTAAAGAGAAAGCTAATAAAAAACAGAGCTCATCGCCGAGGACCAAAGAGGATTTTCCACGGTTTCTGTACGG
>NW_016163093.1:38270-38507 GCF_001687245.7 Rhagoletis zephyria | reverse complement strand
TTACCGAAGATTTTGTGACCGGAAAAGTTTATTACCAAAAAATGTTACCGCTGGCAAATTACTGTGGGCTAAAATATATATTTATATGTACAATATGTGCGTATGTAAAATATGTATGTATATGTGTAATTTGTATGAAATATGTATTTTAAAAAGTAAAAAGAGCAAAAATGTTCTAAGCAAGGAGAAAGTAAAAAGAGCCGCACTTTGCTAAGCAAAGAGCCGCATTTGGCTCAA
>NW_016163093.1:37938-38211 GCF_001687245.7 Rhagoletis zephyria | reverse complement strand
GAATATGTTGCATGTGTTCCTTTTGTTGACATGCATAAATTTGATGCATGATTTGATTTGAATTTATTCGGCAATGTCTCCATATATCACTTTCAAACATGTATAAGCGACATGATATAAACTGGCACTTGCATGATGTGTTACATGTCGCTTGGTTTGTAGTTCAGGCCTTTAGTATCTATATATGTGACCTGGTCTACGAAAAGGGAGCTTACGTGCGAAAACTAGTTTTCTGTGAAAAAGCTGTTAAAAGTAAGCAACTCGTTTCGTCAG
>NW_016163093.1:37016-37825 GCF_001687245.7 Rhagoletis zephyria | reverse complement strand
CATAATACGTTTTTCTAGTGTATAATCATGTCTTTATAGCTTATAATTCAATGTATTTTGTTCATTACCAATAAATTATATTTTGTCGTATTTTCACTCTTCTTTCTCTACATTTTCTCTACAGTTTCGAATATAAAAAGCGGGAAAATGTGATTTTGTATTTCGAAACTTTATGGTGGAAAGTGTGTTCTAATATCTATTTGAAACACAAAAAATGATCACGGCTGTATTTTTTGCTGATATATTACATACATATGTTCCATTTAGTTAAACAATATAAGAATATTGTAGTATGTACCACAAAAACGGATATTTTCTATCAAAAATCATAACTCAGAAAAAAAAATCTTCGCTATTAGAGATTTGGGTTGATTGTAGTTCAAAGTGTCTCTTTCCCGGTAAAAAAATTTGAGAGAAAAAAAAAATACACTTTTTGAGAAATTAACTTTAAAAAAAAAATGCTCTTTTTATTTATTGTTAAATAAAAAATTTTAAATAATGAAAATCAATAATTATATCATTCTATCTTGAAGTGACAAGAATTACTGACATTTGAGTAAAAACATTGTTGGAATCTATTAAATTTTGACAAAGTTATGGGCATTTTAAAAAAACATTCTCACTGTCAATTCGAATAATCGATTTTTGCCTGAAAAACAAAATCGCGTTTAATTCGGCCGAAAAATTGTTCCGATCCAAAAGAAAAAATACGTATCTCATTATTTGGACCAACAAACAATGTATTTGAGTTTGGTCGAAATTAAAAATCATGCTCGTACCTGACCGGTTGTCTGGAAATGGAAAGCATC
>NW_016163093.1:18252-34661 GCF_001687245.7 Rhagoletis zephyria | reverse complement strand
AAAAAAAGCAACATCAAATGTGTATATATGGAATCAGGGAAAGCTAAATCGTGGACATTTTTAGTCGAATATACTCTATCTCATTAGCAGAAAGAAAAGCCAATTTCCATAAAATCCATTCCCTGGCAATGAGATATGTACAAAACAGGCACAATGTGGTAAAAACGCACCAAAAATCCGTACAAAAATCCGCACATCTTTTATATTATCTGGAAAATGGGCTTTTTCCTCGATATAATCACTTTTGTAAAGGTACAATAGGCAAATATCATAAAAAATGCAACATCAAATGTGTATATATGGAATCAGGGAAAGCTAAATCGTGGAAATTCTTAATCGAATATACTCTATCTCTTTAGCAGAAAAAGAGGCAATTTCCATAAAATCCGTTCCCTGGTTATTAGGTATTATTCATAATTTTGAAATATATTTCACGAAAGCAAAAATTAAAAATATCTGAGATCCCTNTGAAAGGTTGGACTATACCTTAAAGATGACGGTTTTCTCATGGCCCACTGCACGAAGCTTAGAGTAGAGTAATGTCTTTTAAGAACTTAAAAATTGTCCTGGGTTATCAGGTTTCTAGCAATACAAGATTAATTATTGTCTTTCACGAAGTTCTGTAAAAAAAATTTTGAGCTAAGTACTCTCCTATAAAATTTACCTTTAGGTTTATGCATTTTAAGAATACATCGAAAATTTGGTTTAGAGAATCAATATGAAATAATTGCAGAAACGATTAACCGGTTTGCTGAGCAACCGAGACGTCTGCTTTTTAAATAATTTTTGTAAAACAAATCGGCAAGTACATATCGTCCCCCGCATGCCAGAAACATGAATGTGTAAAGATGAAAATTTTGGGATTTTTTTATATGTCGGGTCCCCCCTAAATTCGATCCTAGCGACGCCCATGTTTATTACTTATACCATTTGATCAGATTCCACAAAATATTGAACATATTACAATGACAGAAATGCCAGACAACAAGAAGCCTGGAATGTTTGAGGTGAGCAGCTATATTTGCATCATTTATTCCAGCTGTTCACACTGGAGAGTGCGATGATATATTAGCGAGAGAAGCCCGGTGCTTTTAGCCCAGCGCGCTGATATCTCGCTATTATGTAACGTGCACGCAATCCTCAGTGACATACAAAAACTGGTTCACTTCGCTGTAAAAGTTTGTGCGCTATTCGTGTTTCATGTGAAATGCTCACCACTGGTAATTCACGGAAAATCGGAACTTTTCAAATATATATCATTGATTATTTATTTTACGGAAGACGTCCAACAAACCGTCCATCCCCGGGAATGTCTTGTTATCGATGATTACGGACTCACATCCGCTTGTATGTTCAGAGGGTTATACTAAGATTTTAACAGCCTGCCAAGAACTAGCGGGATGAATTCGTGAAATATTCGGTCCACAAGCAGATAATTTCATAAACTTCGAGTGTGACTCATACTTCAATATGATCAATCAAACCAAATTCGAGTAACTCGGGTTAGCATTGTTGAAAGTTCACCAATTAATTCTTCAGTCAACTTGTGAACTGATTAAAAAATTAATTGTAATTAAATTTTAATTGCACATTTCAATTAAATAAATAGTAATTAATTCTTTGGAACAATTAAAAATAAAAACTAACCTAATTATATGGAAATAAGCTAAAATTATGGGTGTGCACACATGTCTGGTAATCAGGTCATCTGGTTATGTGGTTATTTTTTTACATATCGATGGCTGAGTGGAAGATCGACCTATCTCGGCTGCCAGTTCGAAAACGCACTATCTCAAAAAACTATCCAAGAACGCCCTATTTCAGAATTTTATTGAAAAACACCCTATCTCAAAATTCGGTTCAAAAACGCCCTATCTCACTTCAAAATGTATTGAAAATATGCTGAGATAGGGCGTTTTTGAATCGGCAGCTCAGATAGGGCGTTTTTAAAACGAATTCTGAAATAGGGCGTTCTAGAAAAGTTTTTTGAGATAGAATGTTTTCGAACTGGCTGCCGAGATAGGTCGATCTTCCACTCAGCCACCGATATACGCTATACAATAATAAAATACACTATAGAAAAATAATTTTTAACCGGGTAACCTGATAACCACCAACACCCACAGTATCAAAAGATTTAAAATATTATACGTACAGTAAAACCCGCTTAAGTATCTCACGAAAAATTTTAGCTTTTTGAGGTACTTAGGCGGGTTGGGTACTTAAAAGAACCCACTTAAGTACCTCGATGCGGGTACTTAAGCGAACAAAATTACTGATGTAGTTACATCTTCTTGTTAACTTACATAAATACTTCCATAACATCATTTAATGAAGTGTACACAGTTTAAAACCAAAATCATAGCGTTATTTAAACACATAAACAAGTAAAGAAAAACTTTATTAAAAAAATATTTAGTGCAATGGTATGTCATTTTTACAAGAATTAAATTGTTTAAAAAGTCAAAGTTGGACATAACATTTTGCACCAAATTCAAAATGATATTGTTTGCCTTTTATGTTTATTTATTAATTTTTCAGGGTTTTCAATCAATTAAAATGCAGTTCATTTCCTAAAAATACCATATAAACCTAAGCTTAAGATTTTGTAGAACACTTAAAGAAATCATCATAATTTCAAACTTTTTTCTGAGAAGTGTTTTTTGAGTATACAGTTTTATAGCCCATTCAATTTTAGTGTAATAATGTGCTAGTTTCAAGTGGTTAAAAGTTACCGTTGATTTTTTAGAATTTTTTTTACCGGAGGTGTGTAGCGCTGCTACTGAATTTGAAAATACGTAAATATTTTAAGGAATTTTAAAAGAGCACTCAAAGGGGAAAATTATAAGTAAAATTGTAAATGGGGCACGAAAAATTGAGGTACTTAGGTTATCACTATGGTCCCTGCAGTGAAAAATTATCAATTGTTAAAACTAACCAACTTATAGTTAGCTTTTTGGCGAGATTTCGATTAATACCTCACTTTTAATTAGCTATGACAAAACCAACTTAAAGTGAATTGTAAAGTCGTGCAGGAGTCATGCAGACGCAATCGGGAGTTGGTTTTCTTTACAAGTTTCTATTAAATATCCTCATACAAAAATTACTTTCAATACACTTTTTTCTGAACTTCGCAGATTCTTTTTCATATTCAGGACAAATAATAGGAAGATCGAAATTTTATACTATCATTTTGAAGTTATGTCTGACGGTGGTCGAATATGGGGCCACCCAGAGCAGAATATGTAAACAAATATGAAATGTAATAAAATAAAGTAAATAAATAAATAAATAAAAAAGTAAAAAAAAACAAAAAAAAATTGCAGGGGTGCAGGGGTGTTATGATATGTCACCACTAATTTAACCTTAAAAGGGCAATCTTTATTAAATTATTATGAGAAACTATAACATGTTGATTTGTCTTAAGCTGAGATCACACGATTGACGAAAATGCACCAATCTGGAAAAATTTTTATTGTGCTGTATTGGAGCACAATANACAAAAAAAAATTGCAGGGGTGCAGGGGTGTTATGATATGTCACCACTAATTTAACCTTAAAAGGGCAATCTTTATTAAATTATTATGAGAAACTATAACATGTTGATTTGTCTTAAGCTGAGATCACACGATTGACGAAAATGCACCAATCTGGAAAAATTTTTATTGTGCTGTATTGGAGCACAATAAAAAAAATTATCCCAATCAAATTCTGTACACTCACACGATTGGCTTTTTTTATACAATTTTGATTGCCGCAAGTTGCGAAAAGCAATATAGTGAAAATAATATCCCCACACTTATCACACGATTGTTCTAGCATGCAGCAATTGTGACAATAAGATGTTGCGCTGACTTGTAAATTCTCTTTTGTTCTTTGTTGTGTAAAAATGGCGTATTCTTTAAAAAAAATCAAGAAAATTGCACCTGCTTTGTATATTGTGGCCTCCTTTTATGCACATTTGTTGTTGTTTGAAAGCAAAGAAGCAAAAACTCGAGTCCAGTGAAAACTGACGCATTTATGTATTTAGAAGTTTGAGTGTACAGTTTTTTTATTTTTCGACCATAACTGCAACGTGCTATGTGGAGTTCAAGTTGCAAGTTGTAGTTTTCTTTTTAAGTTTGGTACGTAGAGGTTTTTTTATTAAATTATTGAATTTATATAATTTATGTTTGGAATGAAATTTTATAATTATATCGAGCNAAAAACTCGAGTCCAGTGAAAACTGACGCATTTATGTATTTAGAAGTTTGAGTGTACAGTTTTTTTATTTTTCGACCATAACTGCAACGTGCTATGTGGAGTTCAAGTTGCAAGTTGTAGTTTTCTTTTTAAGTTTGGTACGTAGAGGTTTTTTTATTAAGCTGTGAATTTATATAATTTATGTTTGGAATGAAATTTTATAATTATATCGAGCCCTAACCGCCAAAACAACGTAAGCGACATTTTTTTCAAAATTTTCTCTTTGATGCAGAAATATTCCTAGAGCATTTAGATGCATTTCCGCATCAAAAAGAAAATTTTGAAAAAAATGTCGCTTACGTTATTTTGGCGGTTAGGGCTCGATATGTACAGCTCGCAACAAAAGATGACACCTGAACATTTTAATCAGTCTTGACTTTTTTCTTCTGTTTGTTTAATGTTAATTTTTTATATAAATCCATAGCTCGTTGTTTAGCAAAAACCACATAAATCCAAATTTCAAACTTTATACAAGAATTATAAATATTTCTTAAACTTTTGATCACAATTCAATGGTTTTTAATTTGGATTTCTGGAAAAAAATGTCTTATGCAGTTTACGAAGTAATTTGCATAGAAGAAAGTGCATAATACCGCCAGTCAAAAAAATTATAAAAAATCGACAGCATTTTTTAGCAACTTCAAACTTGCACCTTTTGTACTAAATTTTAATGAGCTATAAAACTTGACAACAATTTTTTTTTCTAGAAATCCAAATTAAAAACCGTGCAATTGTGTTCAAAAGTTTAAGAAATTTTTATAATTTTTGTTGCTTGCAATTTTGATTCATGCGGTTTTTGTTAGACAACATAGCATACTTTTATAGAAAAATAATAAACACTAACCAAGTAGAAGAAAAATAGTCAAAACTGGTCAAAATGTTGAGGTTCTACCGTTTCGTCGTGGGCTGTATTAAACTTTTAAGTTTTTTTTTTTTAATAAATTTATACAGTAATGGCAGTTCGCCAATTGGTGACATAAAATATCTTTCTTATGCTTCTCGGATGAATTTCGGTTGTGTTAGTATATATCGCACCAAAGATTCTGTCATCGGTCTTCAAGAAAAATTATAATTTGAATACAAATTAAATTAAAAGTTATGTTGCTTCCGAAAACAAGGATATTCATTTCAGTGATTTTTGGACACAAAAGGAAGCAAAAAAGTAAATTATAAATAAACAGCCTACACATTGTTGTGTATTGTTCACTTCAATTGCCGCACTAGAACATAATAAATATTGATTGGGCATTGTAAGTAATAATTGCAATGAGGCAATAATTGGTGTATTGCGGCAATCGTGGGATCTCATCTTTAGAACAATCAAAATAAAATTTTAATATTTGAAAAATCCCTAAATACCATATATTCCTAATTTTCTCCCTAAGGCCCAGAAAGACCATAAATCTAGGGAGAAATACTAAACTGGCAACACTGTGTTGCTGTATTTAGTGTAAATCACTATAAATATAAAGCAGTTGATATTTGCCCATTCCATTCAAATTCACTAAATCGAGCTATTGTAGTACCAGCTTGTGGAGGACACCTCCAGTCCATTGATAATTCTAGAAATATTCTGTATTGAAATCCATAGACTCTTTAAGTAAATTCTGAATCAGTTTCGATCGGTATCCTCCAGAAGTGTCAATCGTGGCATCAATATACTTATATAATTTTTAAAGTACATCCAAGTATAACTTCATAGCACGACTTATCCCGTCCCGTAGATATTCACATATCGAGCCCTAACCGCCAAAAAGATGTTAGCGGAATTTTTTTTTATGCAGAAATGCATCTAGGCGCTCTAGGAATATTTCTGCATCGAAAAGAAAATCTGGAAAAAAATATTGCACACATCTTTTTGGCGGTTAGGAATTGATATCACAAATTAATGAAAAGGTTTTCAAAGAATATTGTTAGGCAAGGCAAGAATATTTTAGAGCTGGAAAACAAACAAGTTTTTCCTGGGGGGACATGTGTAACAAATATGCCGGGAACTAAGGGATTAGTTGGTGATGGCACCGGCGTTGAATAACGAAATTGGTTATTTCAGTATCGGCTTAAATTAGATTAAATATTACATTATGCATGCGCACCAACACATACTCGAACGCACACAAGGAAAGTCGGGCGTTCTGAAAAATCGCTGGGTGGCAAAAATATGCTTTTCGAATTTACCATTTTGATGGTGATGTTCATACTCATGTCGGTGAGCAGCGATGGATGCCATACGCACATACAAAAGCAGTAGCTACTCCGAACATTCATACATATGTAAAGATGCATTCATGTAATTATACATACATATATATGTATATTATATCGCGTCAAAAAAAAAAAAAATCCTGCAATGTGACCGGCATAAGACTCAAATTTTAGCATTTGGTATAGTAATGATCCTCAATGAATCTCCCTTCTCTAGGACCATTCTAAGAGGTCCCGCGTCGATCCTTTAGTTTTCCCATAGGAATTACACGTAAGAAAATTAGTTCTTTCCTTTTAAGGTCAATATATATATTTTCGGGATGAATGAAAACACTCGAAACTGCAAGAGTACATTGATTACATGCCATTTAATTATTATGCAGGCTCAGATTATTTAGATTCCTAAATTATCCTTTTTTAATCCCTTGTCCTATTTGGGTCAAATCAAGTATATACCAATTTTTTTTTTTATTGTGATTGTGATATAAAAGCAATATATTGAAAATTATTGAATTCGGCCTAAAATTACGACCACTTTTCATGTGTACATTTCAGAAATGCTTGAAACTTTAAAAGAAGTAACATTATTATGGAATTTTGGGAAATAGGCGTAATACCGCCCACATATAACTTATCGATTTATCTCATTATGTATAACTGAACGTTCTATCGAAGATGTTTGAAATAGGGTCAAAACCACCCCTGCTTGCCATGTAGCGGTAGTTTTCGGAAAGGTGAAAAAAACTATATTAAATACTTGCGCCGGGTATTTAATGTTCGGCTTAGCCAGAAGTTAGACTTTTTACTTGTTTATTTTGAAATCATTTAATATTTAATTTCCGGATTTCGATTACAGAAGAATCTATTTAAAAATATAGTTCAGATTTTTTTATTTATATTTTTATAATCAAATTTAATAGTGTCTAATTAGTAATTAAGAGTTAAAAATTTTAATATTTTATTATTACAACGCTTTTATCAACTTGCAATGTTGTATGTCCAGACCAGGGTTGTTGCGAATATTCGCATTCGCAACCGCTGAACTTCCGTATAAATTTTAACATTCGCATTCGCTTTCGCATTCGCAATAATCAATGCGGAGCTTTTGCGAATGCGAATATTGTGCAAGTGCCTCAAAAAATATATCAAAACACATTGAGCGCATGGAATGGAAAAACAAAACGGATTTGATGGCTTATGGTACCGAGTGAGTAATTAATTGTGACTGCCTGCAACTAGGAAAAGCCAAACTCAGCTAACTAATAAAAAAACCAATTACAAGCTATTCATTGCAGGTGAACCTTTCCAAGAGGTCACCCGGGAATTAAGCAAATCTGAGACCTTTATCGTCCGTGATTCCAATAATTGAAATTCTTATAAAAAACGGGGTACCTTTTTAACAAAATAACAAGATTTTAAACTAATTCTGCTGGCAGCCACGACTTTCAAAACAGAATTTTCTTCGAAATTTTCATTCCTACAAAATAACAATTTATTAGCCATATCCACCAATTCACAACGTCGCGACGCTATAAGCACACATTTTTCAAACCAGTACAGAAGACAGAATTAAAAATGAATTACAAAAACTAAAATCGAAAAACGCTGATGACGTAACTGGTTCTCCAAATTCTGAAACAACCAAAAGAATTGGTTCTCCAAATCGGAACACAACGGTGTTTAAACGGCGATCTTGCCATGATGGTAGATTGTGTAGATGAAAGTCAGCCCCGATGCAATTCTCGAATTATTGAACCGCAAAAAATAAAAAATAACTGAAGTCCTCTCAACTGGTGCAGCGTCAATCGAAAAGAATTTACAATTTTGTAAAGTTTCAAGTTTTTCAAGTTTGTCGCCTCGAGCAAGTAGTTATTTAATGGCGCAGGTTTGATTTACGACCTATTAGGAAACAGGCTGTAACCCGAAAAAGCAGCAAAATTACTCTTTCTTAAATACAATGTTCCAATTTTTTAATTTNTTCCTAACTATTACTATTATTCGGCTGTAACCCGAAAAAGCAGCAAAATTACTCTTTCTTAAATACAATGTTCCAATTTTTTAATTTAAGTACTAAATAAAAAAATATAAAAAATTACTAAATTTTCCATTTTTTATTTACCTAAATCACCTAATGTACTCACCAAAAAATATTTCTTGAAATACAGTGAAACCTCTCATAGACGGACGCTCCTATAAGCGGACACATTCTTGGGAACGAACAATTTTTGGTTTTTTTTCATACAAAATGCTCTCCATACACGGACTTTCCGATAAACGAACGCGGACACTCAAAAATGTCCAGTTATGAAAAAAACTCTCCCATAAGCGGACGCGAAGCTCTAACAAGGGGTAAATTTTGTTTTGTTTTTCAGTCAAATGTTGACTCTTGCGCTTCTACATATGTATATGTACACAAGAACATAGTCCATATTCAAAAATATTTTCTTTTATAGAAAAAGTGTTGCCTTTTCGATTCCAATGGGCAATGAGATTTGACGGTAGGAAAGAAAACGCCATAAATTTGAATTTATTTTTAATTCACTCTGTTTCTGTCTATTGAAGAATAAATATTATTTTAATTTAGAAACCCGCAATTTCAATTTGTTAAGTATGAATTTTAATTTTAGTCTTTACGAAATTCCTATAAGCGGACATCTCTCATAGGCGGACAAAAAAGGTAACCGCATTAGGTAGCTTTCACTAGTCCAGACACCATACTATAAATATAGCAAAGGTATTTATGGCAAACCAAGTCTAGATATCAACCTCGTCGTAGGTATCATATCAAAGACATACAATTAGAAAAACTCTAGATAGATGTCGCCTCGCCAGAAAAAGTTAAAAATATGCACTACATACGCTACAGCGGAAATGGACGACACGCCATTTCTTTAAATGAAATTAATTGCTGCTATATGTATGTATGTACATATCTGTGTTCGTATGGAAAAGTAGCTTATGTCGAAAGGCTGGCTTTAGTATAAATCGGCATTCGCAGCATAGAATTGAGAATGACTCACTGGCGCTGAGCCGTTGAAGAACTTTTCGCAAATAAATATGCAAGAAGTAGTTCCAATACTACCAAGTCAATATTATTATTAAGTCTCATCATAAAATTCCTTGCCGTTTAAAGAGTAAAGGGAATGCCACATTATACTAAAGCCAGCCTTTCGACATAAGCTACTTTTCCATATGAACACAGATATATATGCATATACTAAATGTGAGCAAACAACATTTTGCTTAGTTGAATTATTTTAGTATCTATTGCAAAATTTTATACAGACAAGACTAAAAAGTATAAAATAAATTAAAAAAAAAAATGTTTAATGTACCACGCTTTTATAAATGGACTAAAATTAGAAAATAATATTTCTCAGTCTCATGATTCAATAATAGAAAGGTTTTGTAATAAAACAGTCTTCTCGCTCCCACACATAAAACCGGCTCCTTTACTTGTGCAGAATGTTGCTCACTCTAAAGTTTTTAGTTATATTAGTAAGACCAAAAATTCTTCTTACTAAATATTCGTTGGTATCACCTTCGTTTGCGTAATTTTCTGGAACAAGTCTAGAATAGCGACCTTTTAGCTATAAAATAACCAAAAGTGCCGATTGATAGAACTTTTTTCGCTGATTTCAAGATAGCAAATTTATTTGGCGCAGGTTAAAAATAAAGAAGGTATAAGAGGTTTATTTGCTTTGTTTATTTATATTTTTTATTATCACTTAATTCTTAAAACCCAAAAGTAGATCATGATAAAATATGTATATCGAATTAAAGAAAATAGCTTGTACTTTCTAAATAATATAAATTTCTTTACCATTATTCATGCAGTTTTTTTCCAAAAAAGGTTATTTCATGAAAAAATAACATTTGTTGGTTTTTTAGTGGTTATGGTTTAAATATATAAAAACTAATTTCAATTATGTATATCAGCTGAAAGCTAAATTGATTATTTTTATGGTGACGTTATTAGTTTTTTAATCGGTTATGTGGTTCATAAGATATTAATATTAAAAAAAANCGATTGATAGAACTTTTTTCGCTGATTTCAAGATAGCAAATTTATTTGGCGCAGGTTAAAAATAAAGAAGGTATAAGAGGTTTATTTGCTTTGTTTATTTATATTTTTTATTATCACTTAATTCTTAAAACCCAAAAGTAGATCATGATAAAATATGTATATCGAATTAAAGAAAATAGCTTGTACTTTCTAAATAATATAAATTTCTTTACCATTATTCATGCAGTTTTTTTCCAAAAAAGGTTATTTCATGAAAAAATAACATTTGTTGGTTTTTTAGTGGTTATGGTTTAAATATATAAAAACTAATTTCAATTATGTATATCAGCTGAAAGCTAAATTGATTATTTTTATGGTGACGTTATTAGTTTTTTAATCGGTTATGTGGTTCATAAGATATTAATATTAAAAAAAAATTAAAAAAAATTAACTTTAACCTTCCAAAACGTATTTATATTTTACTTGCGCTAAATAACTTTGGCATGGTTGAAAAGAGCGTAAAAAGTTCTATTGATCTGCATTTTTCGTTTTTGCATAGCCGAACGGTCGGTATTCTATATTTGTTCCAGGAAATGACGAATAACTTGAATTAAAAATCTATATTTATACGTATTGTTTAGTATTTCCATTAAAAAACCAAATATATTTCAAATTCACATATAATTAATTATACACATTTTACTTCTAATTGTATATTTTGCGCACTTTTTAGTACCTTTTTCTACCGTTTTCGCAAAAGGCGATCACATTCTTCCGCTTTCTCCTACTTCCAAAATACAAATCTAGATAAATGAGTGTCAGATTTGAGCTGTCACAAATTACATAACCTTGTGTTATTGAATCATGTCTCAGTCCCATAGAACTTGTTTTGATAACTTTTGATTTTGAAATTTTATCAAAAGTCATTATAAACAATTTATGAGATTGAAAATGAAAAGCGTGGGGCGCATGTAATAGGCCTGATTTGAAATTGAAGAGTAATATATGTATGTATGTGGGTATATTAATAACGACCGCTTAAAATCGATCTCAAATTTGTACTTTCGCTAAAGAAATTTTAGGTCTATGTTATGTATGTAGTTTGAGTATTGTCAATTAAATCTAATGCTTTGTATTGCATGCGCTCCACGTTTTTCGTTTTCAATCTCATATATTGTTTATAATGACTTTTGCTAAAATTTCAAAATCAAAAGTTATCAAAACAAATTCTATGGGACTGAGAAATATTATTTTCTAACTTTAGTCCATTTATAAAAGCGTGGTACATTAAAAAGTTGTTTTTAAATTTATTTCAATTATGAAAAGAAGGGTTTCTGCATTACCGGTCAAGAACCCATTTCTATTTTCAACATAAATACCCGGTGAGCTAAACATTCTTTTTGAGTTCACTGAGGAATTTGGTCGCCGAGATGATTCATTGCCATTGGCCGGGCTTCTCCTCCAATTTGTGGCGTGCACATTGATGTTGTCACACAAGGGGAGGGACCTACAGGTCTACGCTGAATCCGAACGACGATTGTATTTTTATGAGAAGCTGTTTTCATGGCAGAACTACATTCGGAGGTTTGCCATTGCCTGCCGAGGGGCGACCGCTATTAAAAAAAATGTATGTTCTTTTTTTATGTTGGGCTGAACCGGGCCTGCGGAATGTTGACGAACACTGCTAACCGCTACACCACAGCGGCCGTCTGACGGACGAAGTCCAGAGGTTCACAAAGCCACCTCTGGACCCGTCACCTTATCGACAGGCCCTAAGCCTGTGAATGACTTTCTGGGCACACAACCACCTGACGCAGAAGAGATGGAGCTTCGTCTTCCTAGGGAGACTCGGCCCACAATAGCCCAACTTCGCTCTAGCTACTGCAGCAGATTGAACTGATACCTGAGCAGATTAGATGCAGATGTGCCAAATGAGTGTCCGGCATGCGGAGAGGCACCCACGACTCGAAACATCCTTTCGCATGCCCGGAAAACTCTACACAACTAACGCCTTTGTCCCTGGGGATAGACCCCACAGAGGCAGCACGCTTCTTGGGTCTTCCTTTAGTTGAGCTTGACGACAACGACTGAGATACTAGCCGATCTGTGCGGGGTTGTTGTAGCCGCTACAACAACACCCTATGATTCCACCAAATTAAAGGATCTTATTATCTGGATATAAGGGGTAGCTGTAAAGATTTCTCCCTTGTTTGGCTATCCACATCACTAGAAAAACTGGAATCAGTATCAGAGCCGTTGGCGATTTCCTCAAAGCATTGCCCAGTATACTGGTCTCGTCCTTCAATAGAAGCTTTCACTAGAATTCGACTTTTTCATATGATTAGATAGGTTTCTCCATGCTGATTTATATTTTCCGAATTATATAGTTCACCATCCACCCAGTTTTTAGATTTATTGATGTCGGAAATGAAAACGAGTTTTGAAACGTGTCACAAAATATTGCAACAATGAAGCCTTACGAGGCGATTCGGAAACAAAAACGATATATAACTAATGTAACCAACCGTACCCATTTCGGAAGTACAGTACTTGGGTTATAAACGACAACTGTTAAGCATTAAGTTTATGGATTGTATAACAATTTTAGTACAAACACCTTTTATGTACTATTATTTTGCACTAACGCGAGCACATTCATACATACGTATGTATATACAAATGTATGTACTTACATTAATATGAGCCGTGTCCCAGCAAACATTGAAGTTTCATAAATATTTAAGAATGTTTGAAATCGATTCAATATTAATTTGAGTGGGGCAGCTGCCCACCCCTGTGTAGTGGTGAAAATTATCAAGGATTTTTAAAAATTCGATTTAATATTGAATAAAATTCAGTTGATAACAGTTGAAGAAAAAGGTTTGAGTAATCAAAATTTTCTGTTTGATGCACGAACAACCAAATGAGCACAGTACAATAAANTTGATAACAGTTGAAGAAAAAGGTTTGAATAATAAAAATTTTCTGTTTGATGCACGAACAACCAAATGAGCACAGTACAATAAAAGACAATAACACAAATACAAACCCTACACCCTACAATCAAGAAACTTCACATTTTCTTCTTTTTATTTAACCGCCTAAGCGATTTTGGCCGAGTCCAAAACAGCACGCCAGGCGTTTCTCTTCTGTGCCAACTGACGCCAATTGGAAATGCAAAGTGAAGCCAAGTCCTTCTCTATCTTCCTCTGCTACAATCAGCGGGTTGCGAGTTGAATAAGTACTTTCAGAGCTGGAGCGTCGGTGTCCATTCGAACGACATGGCAAAACCAGCTAGCCGCAGTATTTTCATTCGCTGCACTATTTCTTTATCGTTGGGAAGCTCTTATAGCTCTTCGTTCCCTCGTTGTCTGTATTCGTCATCGGCAACACAAAGTAATGGGGATTACTTTTTCGCAGAATCATCAGATGTTTTCATTTCCATGTCGTTTTCACTTCCAAGTACGTAGTCATAAAAATTGTTTATACTTACGCGAAACCGCATTAACAATAACCGATTTGATTCAATACATATTTCTTTCAGACGTTTATACCTCAGTCTTTATAGCGCACTCAAAATATATCTGGGGGCTTTATTCGACATTTCTTTAATAATAAATTTGCGCTTTGGACCGAAATGGAAGCGAACAGAAATACAAATTAATTTTAATAATAATTCCATTTAAAAACGGGCTGCATAAAGAAAACCAGCCATTTTTGACTTCGCGCTTATATTTGTTTTCTAACCGATGTGAGAAATAAAAAACCGATTTGAAAATCAATTCGGAAATGTTGGCATAAGAAAAGCTGTTTTCCAATTATGCATGCACAGCGTTTATCGCAAACTGGTTGAGCAAATGGGAGATGAACTTACAGAAAACATTGTAAAGAGATTTTCTGAGGGTACCAGAAAACGTTTACATACTTTCTTAATCCTGAAAATTTCCATTTATATACACAAACAAAAAACAAAGAAATTTAACTAAAACTAATTTTTCCGCCTTTATAAACTCCTGCTAAGGTTTCATCATACTATATTTTTATTAAATATTCAGGCAACGATAAGTGACATATTTTTTTATTTTTCAAATGAGTTTTAAATTACTTCCAAATGTAGAACCAAGGCGAATTTATATAAGGTGGTGTTGTTTAATGACCTGTGTGTAGCGTTTGATTGTCAAAATTTTATATTTTGCTATTGAGTGAGTGAAACGTGACAGTGTTTACATTTTCTGTCGCCCTTTTTCATTCGGAGAAGATTAGCTGCAATTTGACAATCACCAGCTAAAAGCAAAAACAAAATACAAGTAATTGTTGTATTTGTTGAATCGATACCACCTTATATGAATTCGCCTTGTATAGAACGCGATTTCATTGTCAATTTTTCGAATCATCAAATTGATAAATAAATTTTTCTCAAACATTTGAAACATTGTTTGCTGGGGTTATACAACTGCATACATTAGAATCTGTTTGATTTGTGTGTCCTTTGGGTGACCGTGAACGAGTGTATGAATAAAGAGAATCGACTGGTATGGGTATAAAGGAGTGCATGCAGGAGTTAAGTGGGCACCACTCCAACTGTAAGCTGAGTGTATTATGGCGATGTATCACATGCCAATCACTGCGACTCTGGGCGCATTCATACCCAGTTGGACTTGAAGAATGCGTCTATTTGAATGTGGATTACACTAAGCCGCTTAGAAATGTCAAACAACATCAATTCTTTTCTGATGCATTTGCTTGAATGTGCCAATCGCCACATACTTGTATTCATTTCTCGCCTTTGTCCTTCAGGCTGAGCTCAATGTTGTCATCGTTGCGTTGGCATGTGGAGAGTAATATATAACTGCCAGAGATGGCAATGCATATAAGTTGTCGCAGTATAACCCTTATCCGAGATAATTTGTTTATTCAAAATAGGCAAAAAGTAAAATATCATAAAGCAAATAGATGTACTAGCAAAATAGAATTATCAGATTGTCCTTCTATATGCTTTGTGTTGTTTTCACTTCCTTTCACAAAAAACGATGGATTGTAGTTTGTGCCATAGTATTCTTACAAGTTATCAATAAATATATATACGTTTATGAGCCTGTGTGTTAGGATGGGGATGAAACAGGAATGAAAAGACAATTGGTTTGCTCGTCTGAAACAAAAATTTTTACCTGCTTATGATTAGGGGATTCCCTTAAACTCTTAAAGTCTTAAACTGTGTAAAACTCGTAAGTTTACGAGGCTTTTATGTCAACGCCCCCTTTGTGAAAAAGTGTAAATACTTGCGTAAAGTGACTGTTTGACAGATCAGCCAAGATTTTGTGATGCAATTTTTGTTTCGTAGTGTTTTCCATAACATCCCGCCATCTTCTCTCTATCACTCTTGGCTGAAATACGATTATAAATGCTTAAAAATGAGCAAGCAAAAAACCTAAGTCAAACAGTTAGTGGATGGAACTCATTCATTTTATTCGCTTATTATTTTTTCATTTATTTTCATTATTTTATCATACATTTTAGTATAAAAACATAACGTAAGCTGAAAAAGGGATACAAAAGATAGTTTTAAAGTAGATAGTAGTGTATTTAGACTGGTTTACAGGAAAAATGTTCAATGGATGCTATTACCCAATTCCTATATGGAATTTCTCGCTGATTCCGAAAATCTAGTTAATTTTTTATTCTATGGATAAGTTTTCGAGATATTTTCAATTTACCGTTATTCAGCTTAAAACAAAAATTGGTTCCACTTAACGTATATCTTACGAAAATTAAGAATCTATACATAGTATTGTGGCGAATACTGCGGCAACGCGAAGCGAACAACGAGAAATAGGCAGAATGTTCGAGGAATGGCGTAGAATGTTCCACAAAGAGAAACGTCAAGTTGGATGAACACTGCGAACAGCGAGAGAAAGAGAATGAGCGATAAACTTCAGAACGTTCTAGAGTTGCCATAAGT
>NW_016163093.1:14932-15813 GCF_001687245.7 Rhagoletis zephyria | reverse complement strand
TGCGTCAAACATTTCCACAAGTACCTCTATGGGCAACGTTTCCGATGTTTCCGAGTTCGAACAGCGTTGAAGTGGCTACTACAGTTTAAGAATCCAGAAGGATAGCTAGCTCGGTGGATTGAGAGACTGCAAAGTTATGACTTCGCTATTGAGCACCGCAAGGGAAGTGTCCACGGTAATTCTGATGCCATGTCCCGCCGACCATGTAGCCTGGAATGTAAACACTGCTCAAAAGCTGAGGGAAAAGAGGACATTATAGACGTCCGTCTAACGACAATAACACCAGCGGAAGAGTGGAAGGAAGAACAGCTACGAAAGTGTCAGCAGGAAGATCCAGATCTGGAGCTTTTGATGCATGGACTGGAGGTGGACAGGAGGCCAACTAAGGAGCAAATGGCAGCGGAAAGCCCCATCGCAAAGGCGTACTGGGCACAATGGAACAGCTTAAAATTAATATCTGGCTGTTTGCATAGGGTATGGGAAAGCGAAAATGGCCAGTGCTCCCGCAACCTGATAGTAGTTCCAAGGGTAAGAATTCCGGATGTACTCAAGGAATTCCACAATGGTCCTAGTGGAGGGCACCTGGGAATCACGAAGACCCTGGAGAAGGTTAAGCAGAGGTTCTATTGGGTTGGTTGTCGGCAATCGGTCGCAGAGTGGATTGCTAACTGCGTGGAGTGTATTGCAACTAAAGGGCCGAAATCCAGAAGTCATGCCCAGATGAAGCAATATAACTCAGGCGCACCTTTCGAGCGGATTGCCATGGATATAGCCGGTCCATTTCCTATGAGCGCACGGGGAAACAAATACGTCCTTGTGGTTATGGACTACTTTAGCAAATGGCCGGAGGTATACCCGATTCCAAACCAGGAAGCTAAAAC
>NW_016163093.1:14368-14877 GCF_001687245.7 Rhagoletis zephyria | reverse complement strand
TTCACCTACAATTGGGTTGCAAGATACGGTGTACCTATAGAGCTGCACTCTGACCAGGGAAGAAATTTTGAATCGGCGGTGTTCCAAGAGATGTGCCGGATATTGGGTATCCGGAAAACTCGAACAACGGCTCTTCATCCGCAATCAGATGGCATGGTGGAACGGTTCAACCGAACCCTGGAAGAGCATTTGCGGAAGGTNCAGCAGTGCATGAAACAACCGGTAAAACTCATGCAAGGGTAATCTTCGGCAGTGAGCTCCGTTTGCCTAGTGACCTGAAGTTTGGAGTAACTGGCGATTCCAACATCCTGGAAGAGGAGTTAAGAGAAATACATGCTCTTGTGAGACAGCGAACTCAAATTATGAGTGACAATATGAAGGCCAGGTATGATAAGGCAATGAACTCCAAGGGTTTCCAAGAGGGAGACTTAGTGTTGCTGTACAATCCACAACAAGAAAGATTTGTCCCCAAAACTACAATGCAACTGGGAAGGTCCGTATAAGGTCGT
>NW_016163093.1:13092-14343 GCF_001687245.7 Rhagoletis zephyria | reverse complement strand
TTCAAGGATAATCGTAACAATTGGTGTCAGAAGTGGGATTGTTAAATAAATCCCGAAGGATAAACTACTGAAAATGGCAAAAATTCAGACCTAAAGATCGAGGAACTCAAACAGGAGTTGGAGAAGCGAAATTTGGCAACCTCCGGAAGGAAAGTAGAGTTACTATCACGGCTGCGAGAGGCAATGGAAAAGGAAGGTATCGACGTTGACAAATACGACTTCCATCGTGAGGACGATACGACATCAACGAAGGACGAACAGAAGGATGAGGTTGATTGTTCGTCGAAGGGTTTGCAGCAGACAGCCGGTAAGGTTGAAGAACAGTAAAAAAGCTCCTAGTTCATCAACAGGTATGGACATGAACACGTTATTGGCTGCCATGTCACAGATGATGCAGGAACAGAGGTCGCAGTTGTCGTCAGACGTTTCCTCACAGATGCAAGCCTTGGAGACACGTATATCTTCAGAGGTATCAGCGCAAGTGTCATCGCAGGTGTCATCCCGGTTAGAAACTCAGCTACAGGCACAGGAGGCACGCATATCATCACAGCTGGAAGCACAGGATGAAAAAATTACACAAATACAGGACAAACTTGAAGATAGACAGGAGAAAGTCGAAGCAAAGGTAGAAGAGTTGGAAGGTCGCCTCCGAGATTTGCAGATGAATCGTCCAGCTACTTCGACAAGTGCTCCCAAGGTAAAGAGTCCATCCTTTGACGGTACGATTCCTTTCCAAGTCTTTAAGCTCCAGTTCGAGAAGACAGCTGCAGCAAATCATTGGAGCGTGGAGGATAAATCCGCTGCACTATTCGTTGCATTGAAAGGACCTGCGGCAGAAATCTTGCAGACTATTCCCGACTGTGAAAGGAACAGTTGCGATGCGTTGATGAGTGCTGTGAAGAGACGTTACGGTAGCGAGCATAGGAGACAGATTTACCAGATGGAGCTGGAGAATCGCTGCCAGAAATCCAACGAGACTTTACAGGAATTCGCCTCTGAGATTGAAAGGCTGGCTCATTTGGCAATTTGAGACGCATCTGGTGAGCACCTTGAAAGGGTAAAAATCCAGAGGTTCATCAACGGAATGCGGGACATGTATACCAAGCGAGAGACGTACGCGAATCCAAAGGCAACATTTGCTGAAACCGTCTCGTATTCTCAGACGCGTGAAACGGCGGCGCTCCTAAGTAGACCAGCCTACAAAGCACATCGTGTGGAAGTGGAAGCACCGGAAGAGACAAATGAAATGCT